>NW_016107429.1:4461885-4661559 GCF_001604975.1 Cebus imitator | reverse complement strand
AATATGAGATCTACCCACAACTAATTTTTAAGCATACAATACAGTGTTGTTAACTACAGTTATGATATTGTACAGTAAATTTTGCATAACTGAAACTTCATACCATTTGAATAGAAATTCCTAATTTCCCCCTTCCTGTAGCCCCTGGCAACCACCATTTCTACTCTGCTTCTATGAGTTTGACCATTTTAGATACCTCATGATTCATATTTAGTAATCTTACCTCCCCAGGTAATTTCACTTTGGTCAAAATTTCCCAAATGTGTAAATATTCATGGAAAATAGTTTTTCATGGCTATATGGCATTGCATCACATAAACATATCCTAATTTATTTAACCATTTCTCTATGGTTACTTATGTTCTTTATTGTTTATTATTATATAACTAGATCATTAATGTCTAAAAATATGTATGTGCCAACAGAATAAAAATTGACTTAAAAATATATAGGGAAGTTCCTAAAGAGATAAAATATTATTTATGTTTAAAAATCTGTCCTATTTTCTTTCTCCTTAAATACAAACTTTGGCGGTATATTTGAAGTATTTAATAAGTATGCTTTGGTTTTCTTTTTCTCATAAATGAATTTGCAGTGAATTACCTAATTCTATTGAGTCTAATGATTCTCTCAATGCACGCCAAATTTTCATTTATCTCAACTATCTTCATTTGAGAGTTTTATTTTGTGTTATTTATATCAGCATTTTCCTTTTTGCCTTCTCTAACATATTTTTGGACAATAGTGAGGATAAAATCAAATGAAATATTCAAATAATTGGGCAAATACCTTTTGAACCCAAACCTAACATCACCATCAGAGCTAAAATAATAGCTAACATGTTATCTGTATATGCCAGCAGCAGAAATTACTACTAACTAGCCAGACTAGGAATAATAACAATTTATTGGAAGGGTATGAAGTTGTTTACAGGACTAAAAGGAAGTAAGATGGGAATAAGCAGCAGGCAGTCCCTATCTCAGTCACAGGAAGCATCTGGAAGTCTTGCCTTGGCATTGCTATAAGAACAAATAAAATCTGTTTCTGTGTCATCCCATTCAAGGTTCAAATTTCCCATGAGGAAGTATAATATCTAGTTGGTCAAGATGCCCTTGACAGTACCGGAGTTAAGAAGCAGGATCTATATAAAGTAAGGAATCTACAGGGCCTTTTTAGTTTCTCTAGTAAGAAAGCAACCACATGGAGTTACCTTCTCACTCAATCCTCACAGGATGAAGGAAAGGGAATTGCTGGGGTGTGAGTTGGTGTCCTATTTAGGAAGAAAGGGAAATGAATGCTAGAATGCAAGCTCCATGAGGGCACGAATCTATCTTGGCTCACCAATGCAACATATAGTGAGTACTTAGTAAATATTTTTTGATGCGAATTGGATAGGCACCAAAAACAGGAGAGAAGGAAGGAAGGAAAAAGGAAAAGGGCAAAATCTAAAAGTAATTCAAGGTAAATTTTATTTTAATAAATGGGAAGTAAAGCTAGGTGATACTTTTCTTTCAGCTACAATAAGGAATTACTCTAAAGTAATGTAATCTATCTTCTTGGGTGGCTCACATATTGACTTTGAAGGCAATTTTCAAAGGGAAGCTCTAAAATAATCTTAAACAATGGCAGTAATGGTGTAATATAGAGCTCCCCTGCGGGGGCACTTTAAAGGACTCATTTGTATGTTTAATTTCTGCTATGTAGGCTTTTAAAAAATTCATTTGTGGTTATACATCGTATATTTGCTATAAACTAATTGGTTAAGGAAAGCAATGTGAGGCGATAGGAATACTAAGAGAAAAGCAGGAAGGCCATCACTTTAAACATGATAGGCTTAATAAAATTTACAGTACAAATATAATTTCAGAGACCTAAATGATTACTGAACACATTTTCAAGGCCTGCTAAAAGCTATACTAATAGTTACTATATATCTAATACTGACTATGTATAAGGCATTTTACATTGAATTATCTACAATGCTTGTAACAACCACCCTGCTAGACAGATACTGCTGCTCCAATTTTACAGGTTAGGAAATTGAGGGTCATAAAGGTTGAATTGCCCAAAGTCATGCAAGACAAATCCTGATTTGAATCCCAGTTTGTTCCGTGCCATACCTTCAATGCAATACTGAATGCATAATTTGAATGCAATATTTTTACACTAAAAGCAAAAGGGCAAATGAGGCAATGTCCTCTTCTAAGATATGAATTTATGAGTATATTTATTACTTGCCTACACCTCCGAAATTCTCATGCACAAACCATTTAACATATTTTCTAAATGATGTAAAACTCAAGCAAGCAATTAATGTTATCAAACCCTTCCTTTAATTTTGAAAACCAATTTATTTAACCATGTTTAAAATCTAACCACTCACATGTACATTGCAGCATTATTCACAATATCCAGGGGTATCAACCAACATGTCCATCAACAGATGAATGGCTAAAGAAAAAGTGGTATATATTCACAACACAAGATTATTCAGTCTTTGAAAAGAAGGCATTTCTGTCATTTGAGACAACAAGGATAAACCTAGAGGACAATATACTAAGTGAAATAAGGCAGGCTCAAAATCAAATACTGTGTGTTCTCAATTATATGAGGAATCTGAAAACACTGAACTAGAGAAGTAGAGAGTATAATGGTGGTTACCGGGCTAGCAGGGGGGAGATGGGGAGATTCTGATCAAAGGGTACAAAGCTTTAGTTAGACAGGAGGAGGAGGTTTTAGAGATCTATTGCACAGCATGGTGATGGTACTTAATAAAAATGTAGTATATATTTCAAAATTGCTAATAGAACAGATTTTAAATTCACGCCACAAAAGAAATGAGTATGTAAGATGATGGATATATTAGTTTGATTTAATCCTTTTATAATGTATACCTACATCAAAACATCATATTATATCCTATAAATATATACAATTGTTATTTGTTAATTAAAAATTAAAAATCCAATCATGTAGCCATATATAATATTAATTTTAAAAATCAAAAGTACTTGAAACATTTCTAAATTGATAGTGATAGACTTTCCATTAAGTGAATGGAACGTTAACATATGATTCACATTTGCACTAAATTTATATTTTATGGAAGAAAAAAAGTCTTGTTTTCTATAATGACCAAGGACTAGGCCCACAGATATCTCTTGTAAGGACTCCTTGATGCCAGAGCCTATCAGCATAAAAAAAGTAATAAAAGAGAGCTCACAAAGATCTAAAAAGTTTATGGAAAGAACAACCACTTCATAATGAGAGTTTCCAGATCACAAAGTAGAAAGAAGAAATCCAGCTATAAATCTGTATTCAGAGAATAGCAGGGGAAATAGGATATGAGATAATTATTTGCCTTACTTTTGAGCAACACAAATCTTATGAATGGAGGTGGAAGTTATTCAATAACATTTATTGCAAGGTCTAGTTCAGTGCCTTCCATGGGTGTGCAGTCAAAAAATCTTATTTGGAGATGATATTTATGCAATGATAATCAGTCTACTTCAGCACAGCAATTCCGGGGGAGAATATTGTCTGTACTGAGGTTAAGCTTTGTCAAGTAAGATAATAAAAGAAAGGGCAAAGACCAGATGTGAAAAGTATTCAAAAGAGAAATTAAGGTTTATGCAAAATTTGCAAAAGCATTGGCAATTACAATTCAGAAAAGTAAATACGTTTTCAGAAAACTTGGAAACACATTTGGCTACATGCAGAGAATGCACTGAAATCATGCATGATTTCTTTCTCCCCTCCAACTTTACCAACTGACACATATTTATTTACTCATTCAAAGAGTGAAGATGAGGATACAGAAGGATTCTGACCCTTGTTTCAAGGAAGAGGGGGATCAATTCTATATAATTGAGTCCTTTCACCTGTGTTTCTTGAGGTCTAGGGATAACAAATTTAATTATAAGGACTACTATAGTTTTGAAACATAAGAAATTGAACCAGGTAATTTTTTATATCATGAATTAACGGTTTGGGTCAATTCTATTAAATGATTTAAACATAAAACACTTAGGTTGATTTTAAGCTGAGAATCCTTATTTTCTTAGCATGAATTAAAATTTATTTTCTCATTACAACACACACACACACACACACACACACACACACACACACACACCACCCAGAGCACTCTCAGTGGACACTCAGTGCTGATATATGTACAGAACATGTGTCAAAAAAAAACAAACCACTTCTGACAGTTAATTTAGAAAAACCTATAGTTTTAATGAATAGTTTTTCATATAACTTTCATATGGTATTTAGAAATAATAGAACTTCATATTATTCTTTGTCTATCAAGGAATAAAAATTTAAGGAATAACTATGGAAAGGAATAAAATGAAGAAAAAGGAAAAGGTACTGCAGCTGTGACATTTCTTTAAAGGTAGCATGTAGAATTGTTTCACTATATTCACCACAAACATATTTGACATGTGTGTTTTAGAAATTGTTAAAAATAATAGGTAAAGTTCAAAAAGCAAATACCAGAGTTGAGGCTGTTACCTTAATAGTCCAAATTTCTCATTTAATGATTGCACGCTCGGTAAAGCTACCCTGTCAACAGGACACTTGTTAGAAACACAAATGGGAAAAAGGTCACCTACTACAAATTCCAGGTTACCTAAACACCAAGTCATTTCTATGCTAAGGTCCGATTTTAGTTTTCTTTATATTCTTTAGAATTCTTTATTTTCTTAGAATTCTTTATACTATCCTCCTTTCTTTTTCAATTCATACACCCAGTTTGAAACTCAATGGTTGGCATAACTCCATCTGCAATTTCAGCTGTCAGTCAAGAACAGTCACTTTCACCTGATTTTGTCTGATACAGGAAGCTGGAAGGAAGAAAACCTAGGTTGTTTAGTTAGCAGAGACAATGAAACATAGGGAGAGATATTTTTCTTCCATTAGTAGAGGAGACGCATAGCAAGGCAAGCAATGGAAGGGCAGGAAGCAGCCTTGTCCCCAAGAGCGGCTATCAGCCAAACAGCCAGAAAGGATCAACTAAAAATAAAAATGACTTCCGTTCTCTGAAGTTTCTCACTTTACACAATCTACTGTCTGTGTTCATACCCTAACTTCATCTCATCTCTGACTTCATTCTGCAGGGGAGTATGATTTCACAACTTAAACAGACTGAGTTTATAGTAAATCTTTGCATGCAGGCAACAGCGGGAAGCTTTGGGAGCAAGTCACTTTGAAAACAGGGAGGACAAAACTATACATTGCATTGAGACAAGGCTCAAATAAATTATATATTTGTTTTTGTGGAAACATATTGGATTCTACCCAAACACACACCTCCCCACACCCACTCCCCCCCACACACACATACATATATACATTAGCGAATCCACAATTTGTCAAACTTTTCTCATTAGGCCTGGGTATAAGTGCACACAGGCCTATACGTACACGTGTGTGCATGCATACACATGGAAGAGAGAAAAAAATACGTAGTAAAACTCACAGAACCCAAAGTAGATAAACAATATTTTTTTCATTGCATGCAATGTTCAAATACTTAGTAATTACTACAAAAAGAATATATCCCGTTCAGGAATTTAAAAAAAAAGTTGTATGCTAAAAGTGGGAGAAAGTACCTTTCACAATAGGGCTGCATGTGAGTCTAGTTGAATTAGAGATGATCAAATAAGAAGCATAAATCAAGCAGCAGTCAAATTAAGGAAGGTCAGCCAAGACAAGGTGCGGACAAATATCTATTCAATTTTTCAATGAGAACTTACTCGTCCATTCAACATTCTTCATTCATTCAACACTCATAAATATTTAGAAGCACCCACAATATTCCAAGTTCAAACTTGGCTTTCAGTGAGTTCACAGATAACCGTTTCCAGGTGGCTAAAAGTGACACATCTGGGAGTCAGGCAACAGGAATCAGAAATTCAGGTTAAAGAAAACAAAGAGAAAGATCAGATCGTTAAGCCAGTGAGAAAACCTGGGCCCTCAGGCCCCAGGATCCATCTAGCTTTGTAGAGAGGTCCTCAATCTAAATTCAGGAAAACTAACTCTCCTATCACAGATGGGGAAATTGAGACTGATAGAACTCATGTACAATTTTGTTTATTTCATAGCCCCTATGGCACCCCATCACCACTTCCATCTTTGTAAGTTTCTGCTGAAACCCCTTATCTTAGTACAAAAAGACTTCCAAGGGCATTCCTTCCAACCACTGTCTGCCTTGTCTTTGCTCTCACTCTTCATCCCATATGGAAAAAAATTCAGACCCACGCATGCAGCATGCTCTTTCATCCTTACTTGTTTCTGCCTATACTTCTGTTTGATGAGTTATAGCATATGCTGGGCATTTTTCCAATTGCTCTATGTGAATGGCTCATAAAATACTCCTGAAGAGACTATAATTGTTACTCTTTTTTACAGACAAGGAAACTGAGGCTTAAAGAGTTGAGTAACTTATACAATAATTCACAGCCATAAGGGGTTGAATTGAGGAACTTGCCTCTAAAGTCCTGTGTATCATGTATCATGCTCCTTCTTGCCCTTTGTTTGAGTAACTCACACTCCAAACAAATGTTTCTTACTCCATAATTTGAATTAGATGGTGTTCCCTATTCTCTTTAAACAGCATTTACTTTATCACAGCACTTGTCCTACTCATCTGCAGGAATTTATTTGGTTGTCTTTCCTCTAGTGTCTAGAATAAGCCCACAAGCCTCTGATGCTCCAGTGCATAGTCCAATGTCTGGTACCTCAAAGGTGTTCAATAAACTTTACCGACTCAGAAAAGATGTCATGCAGCTATGAAATCATGGGCAGAAGGATTAAATCACCAACATATCTGACTTTAAAACCATTCTTCCTCCAATGTACCATACTGACTCCCAGCTCATCATAGATGAATGTTCTTACTTTACCCAGAAAGTGGAAATAAGGTTATCCATTCTGTCATTCTTGAAGTAGGATAGTGAGAGAGCCAGTGTTTAAACCTATTCTTTCTTGTGCCTATATCTGGCACACAGCAGGAATTTAATACATGTTTGTTGAATAAATAAGCCTGGTTCTGGCATATAGGTAGCCCCTACCTCATATGTCTGCTATCTGCTTAGGTTAACAGTAAGCACTGTATGCTCTATAATTTTCTACTGTAATTGTGGTCCATGAACCAGTGCCACTAGGAAACCTGATAGAAATGCAAATTCTAGGTCTCCACCCTGGATCTACTAAAAAAGAATACGCATTTCATCAAGACCCACAAGAGACTTACGTACATGAAAATGTTTAAAAAGCACTACTCTAGACTATAAGGTATGTATGAACATGTGGTTCTCACTCAAGGAAATTGCAATTTACGTTGGAGAGAAAAATCACCCCCATCATAAAACACAATAGGTTAACATCATAAAATTAATACCAATGCAAAAGAAGAATAGCATTAGACACAGTAAATCAAAAGCCATAGAGAATAAATTAATGTGATAATTCAAAGAGCTCTTCTTAGGCAGAGTAGAGAACCAGAGCACGCTACCTCTAATAAAGATGCTGTCTGCAAGGGACCGGTAGGGAGTGCCCTACCTGGTACACAGTGTTTAAATCATAATGAAGACAGACCACAACAAAATTCATGTGGTTAGCTGCATATTGTAACTTGAAGTGAAGTTCATACGGTGGATAAAGAGTCAGGATCTGAAGGTAAACTGCCTGTGTTCAAATTCCAGCTTAAACACCGACAGTGGAAATAACCATGTGACATTAGGTGCATTGTTTAAGCCTCAGTGGCTGTTTGGGAAATGGAATAATAAGGTACTTAACTCACGGAACTGCAATAAGCATTACATGAAATAATCTTTGCAAAACACTCCAAAGAATATCTACGAATAGTTAAGAAGGATATGCAAATAAGCACTCAAAAATAATGACTGCATCATCACAATCATTCTGAAATACACAGGCAGTGGTTAATCTTGGTGTGGTTCTTCTGCCCTGATCAACTTAATTCTACATTGTTCTCTCCCTCTTTTCGCTTTCCTATCCCAAAACATGGCTGTTATCTCATTATGGGAAGCAGTTGACCATAAACTCTTTAATCTTATATAAAAATATTGTGTATATTTCTTAGGAAATGTTAATATTTTCTGTGAGACTTCAAAGGCATTGATGGCTTCAAAACAGTCTTTAATCGCTATTCTGAATGTGGTGGAATGAGACGATCAAGAGCACAACTTTTGAAGGCAGCAATAGGCTTGAATTCCAGTCCTGACTTCACTGGCTGTATGACTAAATACGTCTCCTTGTCTTTCAAGTGGGGTTAATAACACTATCTTAATAATATCATTTACTGTAAAGCCTTGTGTAGCAGTCCAAAGAGATGCTGTATGAAATGGTACTCTGCAATTGTAAAGAACTTCCAGATAATATAACAGTGACAGCTATTATATTGAGTAACTTCTCAAACGTTTTCTCTTACAACAGATCACACTCACTCCAAGGAACCATTCCCTTAGAAAGCTGCGACTATGATGAGCTGGTTAGGGGGCTGCAGCATCCATTACTTGTGTCCCCGCCATGCTTATAAAGACTGGGGTGGTTGAGAAGTGTAGCAAGATGGAAACAGTCCTAGGGGAGGATCAGTTTAAAAGAAGGTTGCTCATACAGAGGCTGGGGAATGACAGCAGCTCATGGCTTGACTTTGATCTCCAAGCAGAGTATCTTTATAGCAGAAAATGAATTGATGGAGAGTATCTGAAAATTCACTAGTGAACGGAACCGTATCAGAATGTAGGGAGCTACGGGAACAGAAGAATGTGACTGTCAGCAATTCAAAGCAATGGGCATTTCTTTGTCTCACATAACAGACATGCCCAGATGTGTCTTCCAGGCAGCAGTGTTTTCTCTTCAGCAACACATTTCCAGGCAGCCTTGCGGTCCTGCTTCCATTTGTTAACAACAAAAATCAGTGGAACACAGGATTCAGAAGTCAAGAGATTCTGCTTCTTTAATTAAAAGGGGTCAAAGCAAAGTAATATGGAGATAGGGAAGAAAAATAATCTCCACAAGTAGATCAAAATGTGAGCCCAACTTTGGACCTAGATATTTCCACATTGTAATCAAGTGGATTGCCAGGAACCAAGATCATACAGCTGAGGAGCAAGTGAGAATGAGACTATGAGAGTGTGATAACAGTTCTGTATCCATAACGCTTTCATCTCAGAGAACACTCGTGCTGCGAATGCATTTGCCAGCAGTTTTCCTTCCTCCCAAGTGGGAGTCTAACAGGAAGACTGCAGAAAGGGAAATATTAGGAAGTCAGGTTTTTGTATATGCCAGTGGGACGAGAGTAGGCTAGCCCTGTACCAAGTGCACAGAGAAGGCTTCAGAGTGTTTAAAGATGTGCTAGGGTCTTTATCATGTGCCTGAACAATTCATTTCAGCCAGCGAGTCCTTCCCAGCTAGCATTCCTTTTGAATGTATAAAACAAAAATGCAGGCTCTTTCTTACGAGTTTTCAGATCAGAAACAGGGATATTAAATCAGTTCCTGAAGAAATGATAAATAGGAGAGCTATTTAAGGCTTCAAATTCTTGATAATGTGAAAAAAATAGAAGGAGGCTTGGTGTTTCCTGCGTCTGTTTGAGATGAAATCATTGTACGTGTTAGCCCATGGCCGTATTTAACTCATTTCCTACGTCCTTGCATTGTTCGCATTTTCTTCTCTTTGAGCTTTCCTGCTTGAGTGGTGCCAGTAATGAAGGGGAACACATTTGTCTCTCATAACTGTCAGAGATGACACAAAGAGGCAAAACGAATGTGGGAGGTGCTGTTTTGTTTCTAATTAACAAAGGTTTTCAAGCATTTGTGTAAAGAAAGGAAGTCAACGTTCAAAGAGTTTGAATCTATTGCCCTTTTCAATGTTTTCCTTTAAGAAAAACAAAGATACATTTTTATGTAGGGAAATACTGTGTGCGCAAGTCAATGGAAATGATAGGGACAGCGGGAAGTGAAATATGAAAAAAATTAAATAATCCAAGTACTGTAAAGCAATGCATATCTGAAGGTACCTTATTACTTTATATTATACCTTCTCATTCTGAATAACTACTGTTATATAATATGAACCATTGATGTTTAATAATAGAAATAACCACAGTCAGATGCCAAATCAAGAAGAAAAGATCAGCACTTTGAAAAAAAAGAATGCTCTTAATGCATATGCCACATGTAAACGTTCGGGGCTTGAGCTCTGAAAGGAATCCTGCAGCGGGAAGCTATTGAGAAAGGCAGTTCTGAGCAAAAGGGCGGTGGGAGCTAGTTACAAGTCTGGTTCTTGCCCAGTTGAAGTAACTGACACTATGCAAGTCTGTCTAGGCCTAGCTCTTATGTGTGAACATCACCATCACCACACACTGACACCTTATCTTGTTGCCTAGAAGCAGCTGCAAGAATTAATTCAGTGTGTGGTGTGTCCATCCATCAAAAATACCTACTAAAGTGTCTAATGAGAAGAGTGTTCTGGATTATGCATTTTAAGGGAATACAAAAAAAAAAAAACTCACATTTTATGACTATCTGGAAAAACAAAAAGCAAAACATAAAAAGAAGAATGCCTCTGCAGTATAACATAGTGACAAATAGGATATATTAGTATTGCGAAGTTCAGTGTATTAACGGAAGTAAAGGGCTGCTCAATGATAATGTTCACTGAGCACCATGAAAAGAAAACAGCTATACTCCAGATGACAATAAGGGTTCTATCATTTATGCCTTCCTCAAAAAGATGAGTTTTGAGCAGAAAATGAATTGATGGAGAGGATCTATGAAAATTCACCAGCGAATGGAACCATATCAGAATGTAGGGAGCTAGAAGGAACAGAAGAATTGACTGACTGGACATTTCTTTGTCTCTAACAGGAAGTCTGGAGATCAGCCACTGGTGTTAGGTCTGCAGTCTCAAAGACAAGAGCCAGAAGTTCCTGTGATTGTCTTGGTTCTCTCTCTTAATCACAAGATGGATGCTGCAGCTCCAGTCATCATAACTTTGATTAAGGCTTAGAAAAAAAAAAAAGAACAAAATAAAAAAAAGAGGGGAGCGAACAAAAGGGGGAGTAAAAGAAGAAATGGGCTCCCTTTATTAGGAAAAGTGAAAGCCTTTCTGGAGCCCTGACTAGCTGGCAGAAAGAGATGGGGAAGACCAAGAGTCTGCCAAGGGACTGTGTGTGCCAGGGGACAGATGAATGTGAGAAAGTACAGGTGATGGTGAGATTCGCTTGAGGGACTGAAACTACGTGCATGGGATTTTGAAAGACTTTTCCAAAGCTTGCGTGCGCGCGCGCGCGCGCACGCACACACACACACACACACACACACACACACACACACACAGCACAGCACAAAAGTAAATTGTAGATAGAAATGATGTCTAGAATATCTTGTTTACAAAAACATTCACACCTTTAAAATAAACTTTCATACTTTTATGCACTAGAAAATTTCCACTTGTGACAAAAGAGCAGCCATCTCTGAAACAGGATATGGCAGTAATTTGCCACGCCGCACACAGGAATTCTCCAACACAGGTTAAGCATGGAAATAGAAGCCACTTTCACCAGAGCAAAACTACAAAAATGGGTTATAAGAATACACTGTATTTGCCTAAAGAATCTCCCACCGATGTTCCACATTTCACCCTACTTCTTCTCTGCTCTGTTACCAAATAAGTGACATCTGCTTTATGTAGTGCTAAGGCACTTTGTCTTGTTTGTGGATGTTTTATTTGTTCGCAGTCACACCACGCTGGACACCCTGGTACCATGTCCCTGTTTCCTTTAATGAAGAGGAAAATGAAGGGAGTTTTCATCTCTGTTTACTTCATGTCAGCGAAGTCTTTGTGCATGGGGTCTTTTGAGCCTCCTGGCAAAACTGTGATTTGAAGTGTCACTATCCTATCTGAAAGGGGAATAGTTTGAGGGTTAGAGAAGTCAAGTCAGATGACTGAGAAAGACTGAGTCACAGAGGAGCTGTGTGGTATCAAGCCACGCCAGTCAGGCTGCAAAGCGGGGGGATGCTGCCCTGACTCGAGAATTCTACATGACGTGCCAAAGATCCCAGCAACTAGCATAATTACTGAATTGTTAGCAACTGAATATGTGAATGAAACCAAGTCTCCTCTGGCCATAAAAAAGAGAGAGAGAGTAATAAGCAATGAAATATTTTCCAACCTTGAAAATACCAGGTCAATTTGATTCAAGCCATTCTGGTCATCTAAAAGCCTTTCCATGGTTTCCCCAAGCTCTAAAACATACCTAGGTGTGTTGAGATGTCCCTAACTACTTGCAGCCCTCAGAGACAACATCATCCTGTGGAAAGAGTGAGGGTTTTAAATCAAAGTGTCCTGAGTACTACTCCTAGTTCTACACATTGCTAGCCAGTGTCCGTGGATGACTTGCTGGGCCTCCCTTTCCTCTTATGCATAGCAGGGTTAATAATGGCCACCGTGGCCGGGCGTGATGGCTCACACCAGTAACCTGAGCACTTAGGGAGGCTAGGCGGGCAGATCACAAGGTCAGTAGTTCGAAACCAGTCTGACCAACATGGTGAAACCCTGTCTCTACTAAACTACAAAAATTAGCCGGGCATGGTGGCACAGGCCTGTAATCCCAGCTACTCAGGAGGTGGAGGCAGAATTGCTTGAACCTGGGAGGCGGAGGTTGCAGTGAACCAAGAATGTGCCACTGCATTCCAGCCTGGGCAACAGAGCAAGACTCCGTCTCGAAAATAATAACAATAATGGCTACCCTGTAGAGATAATACGTGAGAAGCACCTCACACAGGGCCTGACATGTGGCTGGTGCTCTATGGAGAAGAGCCAACATCAGTGATGTGAGCCCTCTGTTAGCAGCACACTCTCCACACAGTGACAACCCCATGGCCCAGGACCAGATACTCCCAACATGACCCCAAAGTAAGCTTAAGAAAACAGAGTCAGCAGAACAATTTCCAGGCCTCTCTCTGCCCCAAACAGGGCAATCCAGGCTCAGCACTACCTGATAAACAGCACATATTTATAATAGAGTCAGGAGTGTTTGAGCACATGGGGAATGATGGAAGGACATCGGAGATTAGAACTGTTAGTGGCTCACACCTGTAATCCTTACACTTTGGGAGGCCAAGGCGGGAGGACTGCTTGAGCCCAGACAAGTGTTGGCAAGCTGGCAAGACTCAGTCTCTTAAAAAAAAAATGTTTTATAATTAGCCAGACATGGTGGCATGCACCTGTAGTACTAGCTACTTTGGAGGGTGAAGCAGGGGATTCCATGAGTCCAGGAGTTTAAGAAAGTAGTGAGATATGATTGCACCACTGCACTCCAGCCTGGGTGACAAAGCAAGATCCCATATCTAAAAAGAAAAAGTTTTAAAAATTTTCTTAAAAAAATTGTTTAGGGAATGTAAAGATGAAGGGGAGACACAAAAGACCATAAAAATGGAGTGGTGAGGGAGGTATAACATCAGGAAAAAAAAATTTATATATATATATATATATAATTTTATATATATATAAATTATATATAAAATTATATATATATAATTTTATATATATATAATGCATATATATATAATTATATATATATAATGCATATATATAATTTTATATATATATAATGCATTGTATATATATATATATATATATATATATATAATGCATTGTATATATATATATATATATATATATATATGCATGCACCAGAAGGATCAAATGCTCCGTAACTCAAGGAGATAAACTTGCAAAAAATTTTTAAAGGCCTTTGAATTTCACAAGACCATGGTACTCCCAATAGTGGAGTGGAGCAATCTGTCAGATTGAAATAAGTCCCATTGAGAATGCCCAGAAGGGTTGAGTGAGGTTTTGGAGGGGTTATTTTAGAACAGCTTCTCCACCTTGGCTCCACTGACATTTTGTGCCAGATAATTGGTGTGGGGGCTCCTGTGCATGGCACATATTTAGCTGCATCCCCAGCCTCTACCTAATGGGTACCAGTAACTCCTCCAGTCCCCGAGGCATGACAGTAAAAAAATGTCTCCAGCCTTTGCCCAATTTCCTGGACTGTAGGGAGAAATGCAGCAATACCACCCTCAGTTTAAACCACCACTTTAGAATGCAGAGACCTGTGTGTGTTTTCAACCACAAGGAAAGAAATATATAAATAGTTTCAGTGTCTTGTCACGTCAAACTTTTCTGTTTTATATCAATACAGAGGGAATAATGCCAAAATTTCAAATGGTAAACAGAAGAAAAATAGCAATGACTGTCAACTAAGGGGATGGAAATCAGCAGTTCTTTATTGTTGTTCTGTTCTGCAATAGTGCAAGTAAAGATAACTTTGGGAGAAAGATAACTTGGACTGTAATTTTATTTAATTTCAGGGCATGGATGTAGGGTAGGCAAGCTCCAAAACTGGGGCTCAGCCCAGGATGGTTGGTTCTTGGCTTCAACCAGGAAAGAATTCAAGGGCGAGTAGGAGGTGTTAGATAGCAACTATTTTTTTTTTTTTTTTTTTGAGATGGAGTCTTGCTCTTGTTGCCCAGGCTAGAGTGCAATGACATGATCTCATCTCACTGCAACCTCTGCCTCCCGGGTTCAAATGATACTCCTGCCTCAGCCTTCCCAGTAGTTGGGATTACAGGTGCTCACTACCACGCCCAGCTAATTTCTGTATTTTTAGTACAGACAAGGTTTTGCCATGTTGGCCAGGCTAGTCTTGAACTTCTGGCCTCGTGATCTACCTGCCTCGGCCTCCCAAAGTGCTGGGATTACAGGCATGAGTCACCATGCCCGGCCTCTAGATTGAAGCAGCAGTGTCCAGCAGCAGCAGAGGTGCTGCTCCCTGCAGAGCAGGGCTACCCCACAGGCAGTGTGCCCAGAGTGGCAGCTCAGAGGCAGTTCTACAGTAATGACATGCAAATTAAAGGGTGCATTATATAGAAATTTCTAGCTAGGAAAAGCAGGGTAACTTCTAGGTTGTTAAGTTTTTGCCATGGAAAGGGGCTGTAACTTCTGGGTGTTCCACTGGCAATAGTAAACTGACATGGCACAGCGACGGGTGTGTCTTATGGAAAGCTGCCTCCACTCCAGCCCTGTTTTAGCTTGTTTTCGATTTGGTCCAGTGTCCGAGTCCCGCCTCCAGAGTCGAGTCCTGCGTCCTACCTCAGTATGACCAAATTAAGAATATACACTCTGTATGCAATAAAAAAAAATTTAATAATTTGAGAACAAAATGTTCAGCCAAGAGTTTTGAAAAAAATCAAAAAGCTTGACAGTACTCTTGCTGTATAGATAGAAAGAAGAAATGAATATGACAGGAAATTTTTATAGCTTGTGCTTGTCTTTTGGCTTTTTTAGACATGATGCATTTAGAGTCTTTCAGTTGTTCCGACCTCCCAGCTTCCTTTCGAAATGAAAGCTTTAGCCTTCAGACATGAAATACTGCACCCCAGTTGCCCCTATTTTTAAACAGATTCTGCAGAGTTGATATTAGTATAGTTTAATGTTTTAGGCAGAAGTTCAAAAAAGCAATAATTCAATCCCATATATTTACTTAGTCACATATTAAAAGAAATATAATTTATAATAAATATCTGCTTTCTAGTCATAGCATAACAGAATACAAAGAAAATTAGGTATGAGCAGTGACATACACTCATGTATATATGTAATTAAACCTTAAAAATAAAGCTGATGGATTTTTTTTATACCAGTCCAAGAATAAATAATACCTAAGTCAAAGTCAGGTCTTATGAAAGTGCTTTCTTAAATATAATGGGCTAGTTCAGAAGGATAGACCTGCTAAGCTCTCTGTTTAGAAAGAGCTCTCTGTGTCAGGGGGCAGTGGCTCATGCCTATAATCCCAGTACTTTGGGGGGGCCAAGGTGGTAGGATCAGGATTTTGAGACCAGCCTAGCCAACACGGTGAAACCCCGCCTCTACAAAAATACAAAAATTAGCAGGGCATGATGGTGCGTGCCTGTAATTCCAGCTATTCAGGGGGCTGAGGCAGGAGAATCACTTGAACCCAGGAGGCGGAAGTTGCAGTGAGCCAAGATTGTGCCATTACACTCCAGTCTGGGCAACAGAGCGAGATTCCGTGTCAAATAAACAAAAACAGAGTTTTCTGGAATAGATCTGGGTGGCACTGCTAGAAAACAAAATAACTGGTCACTTCTGTGGCGGTGGGGGGAAGGGAAATTCAATAAAATTGATTATTTGGCACTGTGAACACACTTCTCTAAGAAAGATGATCACATTTAATTCTCACTTTCCAATTGTTTGCCTTAAATTTCTTTGATAAGAACTTACGGGAAAATACTTCAGAGATTGCTGTAGTAATTTATATACACCAAAATATCTAATGCTTATATTTTCTTCTGTTTCTTATAAAATATGTCCCTGAAGAAATAATGGATATTTGAAAAAGTAATTGCTGGATTTTCTGGAAAAGTCCCCCAAAGATAAAGACTTTAATTTTTAAAACAGCCATTAGGTTAATATTAGTGAACTCTGGTATACAGCATGTTCCACGGGAGGTCATACTCTTGAGTCAATTCTAAAATAAGCTGTTTATTTTGGTTTGTTTCATGACTATAGGTTGTAGCTTCAACTCAGGCCAATCAGATCAAAACTGCGGATGTTGATCCAACAGAAACTACTCCCTAGTGTAAATAAGTCAACTCAAACTCATGGCCATTACTGGAAAATAACTCAAAGCTTATAGACTCAGCCAAAAGGTAACCTATTAATGTGGGGGAAGAAATCAACCAATATGTATTGTTTTGTGGTTAATCAATAATTCTACCTTCATTTAAGGAAACAAACAATATGTTTGCCATTCTGAATCACAATAAGCAAAGAAAAATTCTACCATTGACTCAAACTTAACCTGAGTACTCATCACAAAGTGTCTGCACCTCTCTATAAATCAGCAAGGTAAATCAAATTCACAGTTCAATTACAGGCAGCCTTGGTTACTGTTTTAAAACTGTTAATGAACAGTATTTGAAGTACTGTTTGTTTGAACAATGACTCAGATTATAGGGTTTCAACTGAAAAACAAAAAGTTACGGTGGTAAAGGTAGCACATCCATCCTCTACAAAATAATGTTCCAAATGACCAACTCGACCTTTGGTTAAAGCAATGATAATCAACATTCTGTTCCACACCATAAACACTCTTACCCCAAATATCTGACATTCGAAAAGAGTCTTAAAGCAAACAAAGGAAGGTGAAGTGAGATACTGTGTTTTTGATGCTGCAACAATACCTAATGTTTTGAATGCTGCAAAGGGATGATGACAAAAACAGAAAAGAAGCTCTTAGTGTTGTTTGGAAAACATCCTGCAGATGACTGCATCTGCTGTCATTAATTTTGCAAAATAAAAAGAAAAGGTAGCCATATTATCTCCCCTTTGAGGTATTGCAGTTGCCCATTCTTCAGACTTCTTTTATGAAAATGAGATTACATAATAAGAAAACAGGCTGATATTAGGGATTCTTTTTGAAAAGCAATCATAGCATCCGTGCAGTTTAACCCAATTCCCCAACTTACTACATTCACATCTTTAATGTTTACCACAATTGACGTTTAAAATATTTAACTCAAGGCACTATAAGAATCTGAAAAGTCAATTGTGTTTAATATACCTTGTTTATTAAAGCATAAAATTAGAAAATATATTTTCAAAAGATTATTCAAAAACTATGATTGAAGCAAAGAAACAGAAGTTGGGATGATCGATGGGTAGTCAGATGGCTTATGTTCAGCCATGCCAGAAAACTGAGCTGTATCCAAATATTTATTGTACTGTTGCAGAGCTCTTTTAAGTCAAGCCGCCCAAATGCACTGTCAGCAGCTCTCAACCTCTGTGTATGTGTGTGTGTGTGGTGGGGGTCGTGGGGAGAGCAGGGGCTAATGGAGAGAACATGTCAAAATGCCAAACTGCAGAGTTCTCTTCATACAGATTCCAACTCTGTAAGTCAGAGGGGGATCCAGGATTGACCTTTGAAATAAGTAACCCTGGTGATTCTGAAGCAAGTGGTCCATGAACAATACTTTGAGAAATATTGTAGCCTTCTCCTTAACTCTTGAGAAACCTCGCTTTACAGTCTTAATAGTCTCTTCCCAACCATTCTCAGGCACGTACACCCCTCATAAAAGGATCCTCCTTGCTTCTTATGGTTTCCTGGGAGTCCCTTTCCAGTCTCTGCTCCCAAATGTTTTCTTTGCCTCACTTCCTGAATCATTTCATTCCACTGGACTGCTTGATGCTTTAGACAGTTCTTTGCTTCTTTACTGAGCTTACCTGATACAGAGACTCTACTTTCCCTGCAAATGCAATTTTCTGTAGAGTATAGACAGTTCTGTTCCTCTTTCAGCGTATATGCTATCAAAAGTGTGTGACATTAGTATTTTGAAAATGGCATAGTAGTGTGATATAAAGAACCTGCGGTCTCAAGCCAGACCTAAGTTTGCATATCCATACTGCTTAGCTCTAACTATGGATAGTGAGAAAGTTGTTTGAGGCTCTGACCCTCAGGCTCCTCATCCATAAAGTGAGTAAGATAATACCTCCCACTTGGGGCTTCAGTTGGGGTTCAATGAGTTACTATCAGTGCAAAGCCCTTTGGAAACTGTAATTTCCTACAGGAGTATTAGACTATTAGGTAAAGTTTTGAACATTTTTGCCCAGCAAAAAGAAAACCCTGCTAATAGTCATTTTTAAATCCCCCTCTTCTATAAAATAAAATATAGAACTTCTAGCTCTTTCTCATGAGGGGTTAAAAAATATAATCCCATTATAGTAATTTCGTTCTTTAGACACCAATAATGCTAACTCTTTAGTGATCTGAAAACCAACTGTTCTGGATATTTTTCACTTTTCATCCCCTTCCCCATTTCATCTCAGGAAGTGCCCACTAAAAATTATACTTTATGGACTCCCTCATTGACTGCCTTCTGGGTGGGGTTGGCCAACAGAGGCACCAGTGAGAGATGGATGACAGGAGGAGCAGTGACAGGGTATTTCATCCCCACTCATTGTTTTGAAATCACATCTCTGGCAGTAACTATGTCCACCCACTAAGACAGTTGCATTCCCTGCAGTCCCAGGGCTCACTGGGTTCCAGTACACTATTTCCTCTGCTCAGCCCGAGTCCTAGGTGACTTAACGGCTGCCTGCTTTCAGTCCCTGGATAGAGCACCCCACCATCCTCTGTTTGATTCCAACCCATGTCCCTGTAACTACTTTTATTAAAGTCTTATCTGAACCATCCGGAATGAATTCCGTTTCCTGCTGGGACCCTGATTGATATAGCAATACAGGAGGCCAACAACCTGCCTGGGAGTTTTGAAGCAGGACAGGAATGTAAGTTCACTTTTATGATCAGGGATTTGTGTTATTGTAGATTATATTCCATTGTCTTATTCTTTATCAAAAGCAGGCATTCATGCTAATATTGAATCTTCGGCCTGCGGGAGCATGGTTAAAAAGATCATTGCCCTAAAGCTAAATAGAAACAAATGTATTCTCTCTCCTGAAAAACGTCTCTGAAGTTTTTGTTGGTGTTGTTGTTACTAAGGGGTACTTTGGCATTGGGGTGTTTTTCTCTTCTCTATACTTTATTTAAATGATGCATAGAGGTTTTCTAGTTGAGGAGCGGCACTGTTTTCTGCTGTTGAGTCGGGATGTAATATAATTTCATTTTTTAAAATATATAAGTTTTTAATGTGAATTAAACTCCCTCAATATTTTTATGGAGAAAAAAATTAATAAAGAACCTATTACCATTGGAAAATAGGCTGTCTCAGTTACACAGTAACTTTTTCCCAATGGTTTTCTTAATATTTATATATTAACATCATAACAGTGCATTACAATTTATATAACATGGAGCCATTTATTGCAAAAAACGATCCATTAAAATCATATCCCCATCCTACAGCCAGACTCAACATGCCATCATGGCTCAGAGGAAGCCAAATGCAGGATTACATGATAGGCCAGAAGCTGGGTCATGGTCTGCCAGGCCAGGTAAGTCATACACGTTGTGTAAAAGAGCCAAGTAAATAGAGAAACACGAAAGTCTCTGTAGAGTAAATGTGCACTCAGGCAATTATTAAAATAAGGATTGTGGAAGATTCTCTTCTCTCCTTTTCTCTAGGCTTATTCTTTTAATAAGAACAAAAGTAAATCAAACGTGTATGCACAAAGACACAGAATACATTCTAATAACTTCAGGGACTCTGTTTTAATTGACTAAAGGGATATATTTCGAGTGGAGAAATGATGTCTTGAGATCCCTTCATTCTATCTGGGTGTTACAACTGATATGGGCCTGTGTCAGGCAAGTTAAGAACAATGCGTGCTATTCTGATGCCTGGATATTATAGGTGCAGCAATAACTAGCTTGCAGAGCTTCAAAGAGCAGAAACGATTTCCACCTTAATAACCCCTGTGGCATTTTTCAATTTTCCAGGCTGCCAGTCAAATGAATGCATGTCTGGGAAGCAGAGGAGACAAGAAAGGGAAAAGATTAACCTCTGAGATCCATGATATAAATTCCATTGGCTAAAATTGGTCATGTGTTAGAAAACAAGCATGGGTGGTGATCGCCCTGTCTAAACACTGTGCACAAATGTTAGAACAAAGATTCTCGGAGAGAAACTGGGATCTCAGGGTCATCTGGCTGAAATAATCTTGGAATGCTAATCACTCATATTTTCTTCATCCTCTAAGTTGAAAGAAACCCAGCAGTCTCCACCTGATGATCTTCACACTCATTAGCCCAAGAGATGGTTCTTAAAAGCCAGCATTGTCTTTTTAAATGAGAAAGGCTTGCAGAAAACACGGACCTGCTACTGCTTAAACCATTGGAACTCAACTGAGCTAAACAAGCAGAACTCTTGGTACTGCCCTTTCCTCATCCTTACTCTGCAGCCTTTCCCCAGGCTTCCTTTATCCATCGAAAAATTAGAACACTTTCCCCCAGGAGGTGAAGAACCTCTAATTACAGATGCTCCTTAAAAAGCTAAGATTACTGCTATTGCCAAAAAGGCAAAATGCAAATAATATGCAGAATGAATTTGCTCTAAAGACGATGACATGTTGCAGATGGCTCACTGCAGTTTAACTTGCTTCTCACATTTCCAGGTACTGAACACTTTCAAATTGTCTTTCAAAATGTCTTTTCAGCCGCTGTTTTCTACCCAGTGCTCCGCCCTGAACCTTTGTGCAAATACTGGGCATTTCAAAAATAAGACAAAGGATCACTCATTTCTCGAAAAGGGGTTCTTGGAAGCAAAGGGAAAAACTGAAATAGTCTGATTTCTGTTTGAAATCACCAGTGCTGCTTCTAGAGTTTGGGACAGAGCCACCTTAATACTGCCAAAGGGCTGCTGTCTTGAGGGGCTACTTAGCCTGATCTAACCCCTTTTTAATTAATTCATCTATTTATCTATTCATTTATTTATTCAAAGAATATATATTATGTAGCTATATGTAAATACTTCCATGATAGATACATAAGAAAAAGAAAAGATAAATGGGCTGGGGCGTGGTGGCTCACACCTGTAATCCCAGCACATTGGGAAGCCGAGGCTAGTGGATCACCTGAGGTCAGGAGTTTGAGACCAGCCTGGCCAACATGGTGAAACCCTCTGTCTACTGAAAATACAAAAATTAGCCCGGCATAGTGGTGCAGACCTGTAATCCCAGCTACTTGGGAGGCTGAGGCAAGAGAAGCACTTGAACCCTGGCGGGGGAGGTTGCGGTCATCCAAGATCATGCCACTGCCTGGATGACAGTGAGACATCGTCTCAAAAAATAATAATAAAATAAAAGATAAGATAAATGCAGTTTATAAACATGTATCTTGCTAAAGAGAGTCTGTCCCCACCTTAACTCATTTCTAGACTGGAAACTGCAAGAGTGTCTGATCTGTCCTCCTCTTCCCATCCATATGCCCCTCCAATCCACTCTGTACAGTGCTCCCAGGTTAGTGATATTTTCAAATGCAGCTCCTGCTGTGTCATCCACTATGTATAACCATCACACCTTACTTCAAGATAAACGTCAACATTCTTAAGATAGTGCTCAAAGCCTCTGGAAGTCTTGGATTGGTCTTAACCTTCAACCTTATCTTGTCCCATTCTTCTTTCATGCAGTGAGTTTCTTTCATTCTGACCTTATTTTTTAAACATAGATTTACATTTGGAAGAATTTTAGATGTACAGAAAAATTGTATAAATATTTCCCATATACCCCTCACCTGTGTTCAGTTTCTCTTAATGTTATCATCCTCCATTACTGTGAAATGTTTGTGAAAACTTAGAAACCAACATTAGTACATTACTTAGTAACTAAACTCTGTGCATTATTCAGATTTCATCAATGTTTCCATTAGTGTCCTTTTTCTGTTTCTGGGTCTAAACACTCTGACCTTCTTTTAAATCTTTCTCCCACCACAGGGTCATTGTGCATACCATTGCAATGCTTAAAACGCTCTCATTTACCCTCACGCCTTCCTCCTAGCCCTCTTTGCTATGTGGTTTCTACTCATTGTTCAGATTTCAGTCCAAAGGGCACTTCCTCAGAGGAGCGTCTCTGAAGTCCAGGTCTAGGACTGGTTCCTTTATTACAGGCCTTCACACAACCATGTACTCTTCCTTCATAGCACTTTCCTCAATCTGTAATTTTACCCTCTGATATGATTGGCTGTGTCTCCACACAAATCTCATCTCGGACTGTAATCCAAATTGTAACTCCCACGTGTCGAGGGAGGGACTGGTGGGAGGGGATTGGATCATGGGGTGGTTCCCCCATGCTATTCTTGCGATAGTGAGTGAGCTCTCATAAGATCTGCTTGTTTGCTACATGCCTGGTGCTTCTCTCTTCTCTCTCCTGCCACCATGTAAGATGTCCCTTGTTTCCTCTTCACCTTCTGCCATTATTATAAATTTCCTGAGGACTCCCCAGCCATATGGTACTCTGAGTCAACTAAAATTTTTTTCTTTATATATTATCCAGTCTTCACGGGTCAGCTAGGGGAGGGGTTTCAAATTCAGGAATTTGCCGGCTCCAGGCCTCCATCCAGAGACCAGAGAGGTTTCAAATGTTAAGCTCTTTGTCTGGTTTTCCTAAACATGGGACAGGTAGTGAAAGCCAAGTGGGGCTCTTTTGTCCCAAATTCCCACCCAAAGATCTGAGAGGAGGGGGCTCTGTAACTCGGGGTTGTAGAATAAGTAGCCATTCCAGTATCCGAGTCAAAGATCAATCACTCCAGAGGAAGTATGAAAGAACTCCTCTCGCTGGACAAGAACATGAATGGGGAGGGAATAACTCAAGGGTTAAAACCTCAGCTGCTCCTACCTGAATGGAATTCCCTCTCTGGGGTCCCCTCCCATAGCAGTGTGGGAGCTGTCTTCTTTCCATCTCTCTAATACAACACTCTTCTGCAGAACTCTTTGAGTCCGTGATATTTATTCGAACAGCAAACTCACCATGCCACTGGGGCCCCTTTCCCCATTCTTCGGGGTTAGAGAGGCCAAAAACCTACAAGCTTTGGGAGCTGGATACACTCCCCCAGTTACATTCTCTTGATGTGATAATTTAATTATTGTCTCTGTTTACAAGTAGACTCCAAAGGCCATGAAAGCAGAAATCTTATCTGTGTTTGCATTGTATTTCCCCAAGACCTAGCATCATCTGTGGCACAGAGTAGGCTATCAAGACAGGTGTTGAATAAATGAATGAGCAAATATATGATGAATGAAAGAGGGGAGAAGAGTGAAGTGATAATAGGAGAAAGCACATTATAGAACATCGAAGTAAGTGATGCAGACAGTAAGTATCGCAGGACTTCAAAAGAGGAAAAGATGAAAGTGAGATGTGAAATTATGTTAAGACTTCATGAAAATGGGAGTGGGAATTTGCCTGGACATTTTATTCATGCAATTAACAATTACTGATTACCTACTAAGTGTCAAGCTCTCAAAGTGTTTTGTTGTAAATAAAATTATACGATCAGTGTGACGGGTAAAAAAAAAACAATGGAGAAATAGGGAGGATGGATTGAAGCAGAAGGAACCTGGGAATTGAAAAAGTCGTTAAGATAACAATCCACCTAAGAAATACTGAGGTCTTGTACTAAGGCAGACATGGTGAAAATTATAAACACTCAACAAGGACTTGGAGATGCCAAACAATAGAATAGGAAATTCCCAGAGGGGATGCAAGCAATAAGAAAAAGTTAAGAGTTACACCTTAGCATGGACATTGGGGAAGCAGTGAGAATACTTCCAGGTTAAAGTAAAGGGCTCCTGATGGAAGCAATGAAATGGAGACTTGAATAGATGAGTTGTGCTTTTGAAAAGTCAAGGTGATTGGATTTTATTCTATTAGTGATGAGTCATTAAACAACAATGACATGATGAAAGTGAGATATAGCATAAGAGAATCTAGACAAAGGGAAAGTACATTGAGAAGCTGCTGCAGAAATCTAAGCACTTGCTTTAGAGTGTTAGCGTTAGAACTATAGAGATGACATAGCTATGACACTTTTAAAAAGAACATTGACTTAAAATACCCGTTAGCATCCACTACGGTATCCTGTACATTATATTTTATCCTTTATGTTTGCAGCTGACCTACTCTTCTTTATGAAGAAAACAACTTGGAAGGCTAGTCGATTGTTGAATATCCATAAATACTTGCTGAGAACCCTTTATATGACGAGTAAATGGAGCATACAAAAAAAAGTACAAGTGATCCTCCTTTGAATTATCTCTTTCACTCTTATCAGCTTCATCTTATCAGGAGAAATGAATCTATGCCATATACTTTTGTGGCAGTCCTCCTCCAGGATGGCCTCCACTGATCTCCACTTCCTGGCATTCGCACAGCGTGGCATCCTCTCCCACGTGGCATTGGGGTTGATCTGTGAGATTTAACACTCAGCAGAAGCCAGAGTTTATCGTTTCCCAGAGTAGGCTATAACAAGACCACAGCTTCCATCTCGGCTTTCTCTCTTTTTCTCAGATAAGCCACTCCAGGGAAAGCAGCTGCTGTGTCGCCAGCACATTCAGCAGCCTGTAGAGAGGCACCTGTGGCGGGAAGGGAGGCCTCTGGACATCAGCCAGCGAGGGACCGAGGCCTGCCAACAACCACATGAGCGAGCTTGGAAATGGATTATCCAGCCCCAGTCAAGCCTTGATGGGACTGCAGCTGCTGCCAACAGCTTGACTGCTACCTTGTGAGAGATAGCGAGCCAGGGCCACCCAGCTAAGCTGCTCCCCGTTTTCTGCCCCTCAGAAACTGCGAGAGATAATAAGTGTTTGTTGTTTCAAGCTGTTAAATTTGGGGGTAATTTGTTACACAGCAATAGATAACTAAAACAACTTTGTACTACTAAACATTAAAAATTATCTAGGAAATTATGTTTCTATCTTTGTCCAAGCTGCTAAGAAGTACAAACTGAATACGATTCTTGATTTCACTTGCCTGAAATTGTTGGTTTTTCCTCTTCCCCATTCCCTTTATTTTTTAATTCTCATACTTCATTTTATATCCACTGACTTTGGTTTTATCCTATTTACACATTTATTGCAAAGCTCTTAGAGACTTTTTTTTTTTAAATCAGATGAGAGACAAAACAACAAAGGAAAGACAGTAAACATTAGATAGGATTCTAGCCACCATCAGAGAGATGAAAAATCTCAGAGAGAAAAAAGAGCAATACAGCACAGCCCGTTACTAGTGTTCAACTAACTAGCAATTGCTCTTAGAATTCAAAGAAATGATACACCAGAAAAATTGTGGTTTTGGTCAATTTCCCCTGAAGCAGACCTTGAGATAGGATTTGCATTATGAAAGTGCTCTTAAAATAAACTGCTAAGGGAATGGGGAAAGCCAGAACAGAATGGGGAAGAAGTCAAGCCAGGGTAATATCTCAACATCTCACAGAAGATTGCTTCAGCCTGATCCTCCATAGGATGTTTGCAGTATAAGTTAACATCTCAGAGATTGTCCTGGGGCAAAGGAAATGAGCTTCCAAGCTTCTGCACCAGTCGCCCGTTGGCCGTGGTCCTCTCAGGGAAGCAAGCTGTTAGGGACTACAGCTCTCTGTGGGACTCTCTGGATGTGTAGATAAAGTGGCGGCAGTAGCCTGTGCAAGTCCTTCAAAGAAAGTTCCAGGTGTCTGTGGTCAGGGGGAAGAGCACACTGAACCCAAGAAAACACACAGAGGTGGTAAAGGGAGCTGAGGGCATCTAAGTAGAGCATCAAGGTCTGCTCTGTTGGAGAAAGTTCCATTGAAGGAGCTGGCTCTTCACCTGTACTGAGCCTTAAAGGATAGGCAGAATTGGTATAGACATGGAGGAGAAAGTATTTTATAGAATCTGCAATTCAAAGACTAATTATAAAAGTAGCAGAATCCACCAGGTGCTCTAGAATGATGGGAAGTTATTACCTAGACTCTGAATTCTATTTCCAGTCCCAAGGAGGTATCCTGAATTCATCTTTTACTTAGGTTATTAAATACAATCATTTGTCTTTAGATAAGGAGTGATAGAAGGTTTAAAAAAAATCATATGCTTCTCCCAAACTTTAGCAATGCTATTATTCATCCATTCTGGTCCTAAAATACAGATACTGCACAAATATCTGCCCTCAACAGTAAATAAAAAGGAAGCCTGGTGGGAAGAGGATGAGACCCACCTACGTGTTTTAAAACTGCCTATTCTATTATCATCATCCCTGGGTTGCAAAATTTGGAAACCATTTCAAATAAAAGATATTTAATAATGTGTCTCTTTTACTTTCTTTTTTTAGTAGAATTTATCACCAACAAGCAAAGTGCAGTAATAGCTTTTCCTCCTATGCATGCTTTAGGATGTGGTCTAACTTTATCTGGAGTTGGGTAGAAAGGCATAAATCATTAAGCCCCGGCTGGCCTGATCAAGAGCCTATCTTTCAGAAAAACCAAGTGTCTAGAGGCTGCCATTCACAGAAACTCTCCCCAAGGATTCATCAACCACCAAACAGAGAGGCAGGCAGGTCAATGACACCAAAATCTGCAGTTTCAGCAGCTTCTGAAGTTTCTGACCAAAAGAAAAAAAAAATTACATAAAATAAAATAAGAGAGAGAGAGAAAAGAGAGATGGTATGAATAAAAAATCTCAAAGGAACTTTAACAAACCATCTCAGAATTCACAATTTACATTCTGGAAAGGAGGCTTTTGGAGGCCTACAACATACAAGCTTCTGTTGCTAAAATAATGAGCTACCCCAAGCAGCCGCTGACCTTTATTGTTTTATTAGCTAGGACCTAGTTCCATGTGCTTTAAAAAAATCATTTTGACACAAGAATTTCTTCATGATATCTTTTACCATGTTATCATGATTTATATGTAGACAAACCAAACTAAAAGATTCCCATTTATAGAACACAGGCACTGCCTTCCAGGTGAATACTCCTCTTTCAATTTGTCCTTGGGTACTCTTGTACTTTGGCACCACCAATTTATACCACAAAATTATGGAATTCCAATCCAGATCAGGAACCATTGCTTTTAGGATTAGTGTTCATTTTCTAGGTAAGGAAGCTGACGTTCAGAGAGGTTGAATCGACCTCCACAGGGCCCGGCCAAGCCTGTTGTAGAAGAAACCCAGTCACTTGTCTTCCTGCTGAAAGCTTTTCTAGTTATACCACAGTTTAACTAAAAAGGTTAGAGACAAATTTAAACTCCAAAGATTCTTCAGAGGGCAAGACACAACACGATGAAACTCAGATAGATAAAAAGCAGAACTCTTTATTACTCACAGCTCCTAAGGAGAGAAGGCTGCCAGGCAGGGCCACACAGGAAGTTAGGCAGGGGAAGCTAACAGCAAGCTGGAGCTGTGAGAGGCAGCTTAAGAGGGCTTCCTGTGGATCGGCTAATTTGAATAATTCCTGGGACTCAGGCTCCAGGGCCGAAGAACTGCCCTAGTTGTTTGGTATTTTGCCCTGGGGTAATTAGGGCACGTGCATAGCAGCCTAAGCACATGGGAGCTCCAGGAAAGAAATGGCTAGGGTATGGATTCAGCCTTCTCAAACAAGAGCTAACTCACCTTTAGCCATGGCCTTAAAACTGGGTATAAAACATCTCCCAAAATTATTTTACAAATAGTTATTAATAAATAGTGTTAGCCTTTTGCCAAACTATAAATACTCAGAGAAGCAACTGTGAAAAGGCAAAACAAAATAAAAACAATAAGCCAACATGGTTAATCAACAGACCTGGATTTGAGTTTTTCTGCCACTCATTTGCTCTGTGATTTCAGCTAAGTTAGCTAACTTCCCCTGTACTTCAGGCTCCTCAGCTGTGAATCAGGCATTGACATAATTTACAGGACTAATGTGGAAATTAAATGTAATCATATATATTAACAAACACACATATTTCATATGTTTATGTAAACTATAAAGTTATAAACAAAGGAATTTTCACCCCAATGACAGGTTTCATACAAATATAATGATATCAAGATATTTTTAAGGGACTGCATTCTTATCACTACAGATATACACAGCCTTCTAGCTCTCAGGGAGTGTCTTTTTACTACCAAATAGACAGAGTTATAAATTGTGGATTCTTGATATAATAGATCAAGATAGCCCCTTTCCATGTGTTATGTTCTACTGCCTTAAAATAATAAACTGCCAAGACAACATCATGCATCATACTAGAGGCAGATTATTCAGTGAAACTCCCAAGGAGAGGAACTTGCAGCTCACAGACACTAGGTTTCATCCTTTGTTATCTGATTCTTCTTTGCAATGTCCTAAATTTTACAGAGTAAGAAAAACCTTAACTTATAATAATCAGAAAAAGTATGATTCATAAAAGTACTTCACAATTCTTAGAAACACAAAACTTTAAAATTATCAGTAGTAAAAGTAGTATAAAAATAAATCATTCTGGACTTAGAAGAACTGCTTTTTGGGTGAAGATTTATAAGGGAGATCAAGACATGGGAGTCTGAATATAAAACATTCAGAATTCCCTTCCAGACACTCAGAAGTTCTCGTTTCTCAGTTCGTGTTTCTCAGGAAGCACAGTTCTTTTGATGTCAATAAAAGAGACTCAAATTGGCCTCAGCACAGATTTTTTTATCATTAAAGTTTCTTCCCTCATCAGAAATGGGTGGTCTAGAGAAGAACCCCCAAGGAAGGAAGGGACCTATCAGTTATAGCCCGTACTAGGTTCTCATATGGGTCCAAAAAGAGCTTTTCAGAAAGACCTCAAAAGTTTCCAAGACACAGAACTCTTCTCTTGTAACCTTTCTTTTTGGGAACAAGACACAGGTGAATTATTCAACTACACTTTTTTCAAAGCATTATTGTGTGTGGGGTGGAGGAGGGGGGTGGCGGAGAGAGAGAGCGAGTGTCTTGCTCTGTCTCCCAGGCTAGAATGCGGCACCATCTCAGCTCACTGCAATCTCTCCCTCCCAAGATCAAGCGATTCTCCTGCCTCAGGCTCCCCAGTAGCTGGGTGTACAGGCACCCACCACCACACCCAGCTAATTTTTGTATTTTTAGTGGAGACGGGGTTTCGCCCTGTTGCCCAGGCTGGTCTCAAACTCCTGACCTCAAGTGATCCACCCACCTCGGCCTCCCAAAGTGCTAGGATTACAGGCATGAGCTACCATGATTAACCTCCTACATTGTGTATTTTTAAATGTTTTGTACTTTTGAAATGCTATAGCCTGCATAGTCCACTTTCAGGAGAGTATCACATATAATGAAGCCCAGCACAGACAGAAATTTCTGATCGTTACTCACAAATCTCAGGTATTTAGAGGGTCTATTTGCAAGTGCATGAAAACTCTCACACTGTGTTTTCTTGGACACTCTGTTACCTTAAAACTCCTAGGAGCCTCTTACTGTCCTACTCCAAGTGCTTCTGATCTCTTAGCACTAATCTGTGTGCTAAGACCTCCCCTCTTAGTAGCCAAAACTAGGCTACATGTCCACTGTAAGCCAGTCACGGGTGAGGGAACTTAGACCACCATACTGGACTTAGACAAGTTAGAATTTACTGCTGAATCATATGGAAAATGTTGGACATTGAATGCATCCAATTCTAAAATAATCATGGTATAGGAACTCAACAGGGTATGTTAGCATTGCCATTTCTTGAGTAGTGTACGTGCTTAGCATTGTAAATATATTGTGTTAGTCAACTGTCAAATACCCATGAGGTAGCTATCTCTATGCTTATTCTACATATGAGAAAAAAATTGCAGAAAGGGTCAGTTATATGCCCGGATGGATGAGTAATACAACTGATGTCACATCCCTTTTCATGGCGGAACCAGACACCATGGCCAAGTTGGTCAGATTACAAAATGTTTGCCATTACCCGGTGCGCTGAACTTTGAAACGAAAACCCCAACAGGTATCATATCCGTTGACTCATCCCAATGAGTTGCTATTGAATCATCAATTTTCCTTCCTGGGAAATTATTGGCAAATAACCAATGAAAGTCCCTGAGCTTAGACCCCTCTCAGTTGCTCCAAAACCAACTTAGTTAGATTTACCTACGTTGGGATTGTTCAACAAAACTGCCATACAGAAAACCAGAAAGAATGGGAGGCTTGCCATGAAGTGCTGAGAACAATAGTTGTTAGGAAGAGATACCAAAATATCATTGATTCGCTGGAGAAAATGTTCCTGTTCTGATCCTCACATGCTGATACCGCAGATGGACCCAGTTTAGCTGAGGCATGCTCTGCACTTCAGCTGTTTACTTAAGCAGCACCAGGGTTCTCAGAAATAGTTGCTATGCCAACCAGCCCCAGGACTATATATACATTCATGACCAGGGCTTATTCTTAAGGCTTTGTTACCTCTCTTTCAAAAGTTTGAATCTCTTATTGCTAAACTGCTTGCATTCACACATTACAGCCTCTGATAGTTGGGCAGCTTCCTTTTCTCTAGGACGTGAAAACCCCAAGTGGAGATTTGCAGGCTATGCTGAGCACCCTTACAATATCAGAATTTTATAGTCAAGAACAGGACTGTTCTGTTTGCACAAGTCTCTAAAGATCTGGTGTCCAGGTGATAAAGGGCAAGGTTCTTTGTCACCTAGTAACTGTCACATGTACACGTTACCACAGAAGTTCTCAGAGAAGGAAGCAAAGCAGGCTTCTGGGTGCCATGACTATTGTACTTCTTAAATTTCTTTGCCACGTTTTTAATGGGACACATTTCAGAATAGCATCAGCAAACAAATTTGGCCCATCAATCCACCTCTGGTCTCCTGCTAGAGCTGCATTTAAATAAACCTGCAATGTGGAAAACTGAGGAGAAAAAGCTCTTTAATTACCTTTTCTCCTGTTTATGTTCCTTTGATGGCTTTTGTTCAAATGCATCTGAATTTTCAGTGTGCTTTTTTATAATTATTGGATGACTACATGCTGCACTGCCATTTCAATTAGATTTTGATGGCTGATAAAACCATTGTTGACAGGGAGTACGCAAATGAATTTGGGGAAACCAGATTAGTGATGTTTGTGTTGTTGCATTTAAATAAAATGAAGTGTTCTGGCAGCAATGTGATCGAATCTGAAAATTTTTTTATATAAAGAAAAAATAAGCAGCCCTGTGAGAAATCAGGTTTTCAACAGAGAAGCCATTTCCTGTTGAGACATCATTTTAAATCCTCAAGTGTGCAGCCACTTCTTCAAACAGATAAAACCAAAAAACAATCATATAATCTCTTGTAACAAGAGGTTTTCAGCTAGACAGATTGCTTTAAAGGAGAATGAAGTAGAAAGAATATCAAGATCTAAATACCGATAATATATGCTAAATCCATTAGAATTGATAAGGTAGAGAAAGCTTAAGGGGTTAAGGCTTATGTTCACCCAAAAGATCAATACCTAGGGAAGAAGAAAACTTGGAAACATTTCCATCTCCAATTAACAACTAAAATATGGCAGATGAGGCAGAGTGGAAACAGACAGGCTATTTCCCCAGTAACAGACCTTGCTCAAGCAGGGCTCAGGCTTGCTCTGTTATCGATGTAACAACTATGTGAATGACAATGTTTAAGTGCTAAAATATTTGCAAAAGGGAATAGAAATCTGCTGTTTCTTCCAAGTCATTAAAGCAAAGCCGGATAGTTGAAACAAAACAGAATCATGCGTAGTTGGCAAACTGAACAGAAACTAACATCCACACAGCACGCCCTTCTGCCATGTGCTGAGCTCAGTGCTACTCATGCACTATCACAACGCAACCACAATGCAGCTTTCCCTCCTGGGAGATATAGTACATACAGCTGGTCACCGGCAGAGCTGGGATGAAGACCCAGAACTTACCCAATGCCTGTGTCCTTGACCATTTGGCGATAGTAGGCTTTCCAGTTTGATTTCCTCTCATCCAGCATTTGAATTCATCTACCATTTGTTGCTCTTCACCCTCCTCAGCTGAATCTGACGTCTTCACCAGGAAACCTCAGTCAGAATTAGAAGTCAAGAACAACTTGATGTTAAATGCCTTAAAGAACAAAAATTGGTATGCCTGGCTATATTTCACATCTTCCTTTAATTTTATTTTTTAATTGACAAATAATATCTGTACATATTCACCAAACACATTGATGTTTTGATACATGTAATGTACAGTGATCAAATCAGGGTAATTAGCATATCCATCATCTCAAACTTTTATCATTTGTCTTGGGAAACTTCAATATCCTCCTTCTTGCTATTTGAGACCATATAATACATTATTGTTAACTAGAGTCATCCTATAATGGTATAGAACACTGAACTTACTCGTATCGAACTGTAATTTTGTATCCTTTAACAAATCTCTCCCTACACTTCTCATCTTTAATTCAGATGTTTGTTGTAATAGAATAATTCTGTCTAACAATTGTATGGTGTTTCAGTATGCTAAGCGCTTTTGTAAGTACTTTATAGATAGTAAATCTAATTTACTTGTCACAACAACCCAAAAAAGTAAGTACTCATATTTCCATCATCTCCATCTTACAGACAATGAACAAGAGGGAGGAGGGATCCCTCAGCTGATAGGAGAAGAGCCAGTTTCATACCTAGTCAATCTCTGTCCAGCATCCACACTCCTGCCTGACAGTATTTACTAAGCCTATGAGGATAACTGTGTGTGCTTACGACTGTGCTTCATACACATCTAAGTGCTTGCATCTAATTGCACATTCCTGGTCTATGGAGCAATAAAACAAAATTGCTTTTCTATTACCTGTTGTTTTTCATGATTATTACTAGTGATAGTTGCTCTGATAAAAATTTGTTTCTAATTTTTATTAAATGTTATAGAATTACTGATATTTCTACATACATACCAAATGCATGAATAATATATTTATGCTGTTTCCCAGGTAAATTACCTATATTCTCTACTTTCACTCTAAAGTAATTGACTCTGTAAAAATCACATCTAGTTGTAAAAATCCACATTTGCTTCCTAAATGTGCTCAGCATTTCATTTGGTCCTCACAGAAAGTTCATGAAGTCATGTAGGTGTTATCTTCTCCAAGTAAAAGACCAAACCACTAGGCATGGGAACATCAAAGATACTAGACAATAGGATCGACTCTGAAAAATACAGGAGGAAGAAGGAAAATGGTGGAACCAATGACTAATGGAAGTCAAGCTGGCTTACCCACACCAACTAGTGAACAAGTCAGACACACTGCTCAAGATTCTAGAGAGGCTTAGCAGAGACCTATCAGTGAAGAAATCACAATTACTTGGTTATGAAGACCATACCATGGGCTATGAGGAGAAGCCAAACCCTCTAACCTTAAAGAGCTTACCATCTGAAAAGGGGACAGATGGCTGGGCGCGGTGGCTCACTCCTGTAATCCCAGCATTTTCAGAGGCATAGGCATAGGATCACAAGATCAGGAGTTTGAGACCAGCCTGACCAACATGGTAAAACCCTGTCTCTACTAAAAATACAAAAATTAGCCAGACATGGTAGTGCATACCTCTAGTCCCAGCTACTTGGGAGGCTGAGGCAGAAGAATCACTTGAACCCGGAAGGCAGAGGTTTCAATGAGCCAAGATCATGCCATTGCACTCCAGCCTGGGTGACAGAGCAAGACTCTGTCTCAAAAAAAAAAGAAAAAGAAAAAAAAGTAAAACAGACAGATGCACATAAGTCACTGTAAATAAGAACAAGAGTTCGTGTCAGTCTACCTTATATCCCAAAAAAGATCCTTGGAAAAAGTAAATATCTTCTAATTTTTTTTGTATTCCTCTACTCCAGTAGATGACAACTGGTAAAGAAGATACAAAAACCAGTAATTACTGGTAAATAAATTATTAATATTAAAATTATTCTTGAAAAAAAATAAATAGCACAATGCAGTCATTAGATAAGATTCTTGAAACAAATCAAAGGACTTTGTTTTGATGAGTAGAACAATGCTGAGGTTTGAGAAGTTTTTGTAATCCAGTTGCTGCTGGAAGTTAGAAGTAACGTTAAAAGTTTCCATTATTTTAACTCAGGCCCAAGGTCTGAAATAGGCAAATTAGTTATAAAGTTTTGAGAGTACCATGTTCTTACCCAGAAAGTATGAGAAGTTAGTAAGAGGAAGAGCTGTCCCATTTTGATTACTTGTTCTGTAGTAAGGCAGTTGGAGAAAATGAGACTTTGATAATGGTAAAAATTCTATATTGTATTTTGAATACAAAGAAAACTGACTCTACCTGTTATGTTCTTAGTTGCATGTTTTTATGTTGGTGATAGATAGGGCTTATTCACTGACTCTCCAGTTTGGCTCTTCCCCCACCTCACCCTACTCCTGAATAAATATTACACACTTGCAATAACTGAACAACACAAACCCAGATGGATTGGGTTAGTGTGTATGCATGACAGCTGTTTGGGGAAAATAAGAGAGCCTGCTCTTACCAACATGTTACAAAGGAACTAGGCAACATACCACCAAAAGTACTCAGAAGCCAAGCCAAGGACTTATTCTGATGGTGGGGCTAAAATAACTGCTTTCTTTACTTTTCATTTCAATTACAATCTACATAGCCTGTAGATAAATTATCATTCAGAACCTGAGAAAATGAAGTTACACGTCTTATCAGGATTTTGTTTAGTACAGATGAACTTTAAAGCTTTCCTATTAAGTAGGTGTATGGCCTAGAGACAGTATGCTGATTTCTCTAGATGTCTTTTCTTCATCTGTAAAGGATGGGGTTGAATTGAGAAGAGGTATGGACTCCAAGGAGATCAGCCAAAACTGTGACTCTAGGCACTGTGTCATGCGTAAGTGGTCTGCAACACACTGCAATAAATTGATGTAATTCATTCAAGCTGTTCTTTCATTGTGTGATAAAGGGAGTCTGTCCAGGAAACAGTAATATTCTTTAACAAAACCTGATTTTGCTGTGTTATTACTAACATTTTACTTCTTTATTTCTTTTTAAAATGCATGCTTTTTCCTTTTCACCAAATATAGTAGTTTCTTCCTTTAAGAAGAAAGATGAATTTTCAGAAGGAAGAAACACAGCTTATATCCTACTTCAAGTCATTTTCATCTTTTAAGACTCGCATTCATTTAGCATGACATATTGATAATCAAACTGCAAAATATCTAGGAAATATTCAAATCACTTCCTTACTCTCCTCTCCTATCTACCTCTTCTCACAGAGGAGATGAGACAAGGGTGAAGAGGAGAAAAAAACGGAAAGGAAAGAAGAGGAAAAATCTTTTCCAGGTTTCAAATGATCACCATCAAAATAAGAGGCATGACAAACAGTCGGAGTTTGCAGCCTAGCCCTTCTTGAGTGCATGTTTCTTGCCCCCTCCTCCTCTGCACTGATTGTTCTGTCCACAATTTCATCCCCTGCTCCTCTCTAATCTTCCCCCTCAACTGTTTTCTTAGTGCTCTCTCTGCCCTCAGCATCTCTTCTGTGATTGCTCTGGCCTCCCTGGCTTTCTCCAAGCTACCTCTGCTCCTCTGTTATCCCTCTTTTCTATTGCCTAACCCTTTCTCTGCCCTCCTCTGCTCTCTCAGCCCTTGTGATCTCTCTGGCCTCTGTAGCTTTTCCTATGATCACCCTTCTCCATTTTTCTCTGTGATTTCTCTGCCCTCTCTGGCTTTCTCAGCTTTCTTTAGAAGTCAGAAAACGTAGAAAAGTTCAGAGATTAATTTCAGTTTAGATAAGCACCCAAACTTGTGAGTACTTACGCCAATTCTTTACTGAAACCCTTTGGATCTAAAAATCTCACTGGGAAGGTCGGCATTAGAAAAGTTCAAGTACTTGGAATTTTATCAAGAGAAAAATTTCCCTTCAAACATTGGCCTTTCTGCTCCTTATTTTCCATAAGATGAAAAGAAGATGGTCATTGTTTATGATCAATCATTTATCTTTTTTTCACATGATGTGAGCCCAGTACACATGGCACTGTGAAGGAATTTCAAGCATTCATTCATTCATTCATTCGGCAATAATTTATTGATGACTACTATGTGCTGGAAATGCAGGAAACTGGACTTTAATCCCCATACAATAATTACAGATTTGCTTTCCATAAATACACCTTACAGACCATATATCCTTGGTGCAACCTTAAATTAGACAGGAAATGACAAAAATGTTACTACATAAATCCTACCATCTAGAATTTAAATATTAGCTATTATTTACTTCCTGCAACTTTAAAATATATATTTCTATTATTCCTATTACAGAGCAGCTCGGGTGCTTTTAAATCAAAAGTTTTCACTAACTCCTCCCTTCCAAGTCAAGTACAATCACCAGTGTTACATGTTCATGCCGTAAACAATAAAGACAAATATGATAACAAAGAGAATTCTTTTTAATTTCTCCACCCAATACTTGAGACATTTATTGTTTAGCTTTTGTTTTTACATTTCTTAGGGAAAGTGGAAAACTGAATCTGTATAGTCAACCTCAGGCATAATTCCACAATCTGAAAATAGTTGAAATGTTGAGCCAAATGTTAAGCTCTATCTGCTTTCCTACTAATATTTGGTCATTTGCTCATGTATCTCTTTAGTGAAGAGTCCTAAAATGCTGTTGCATGGGCCATGTCAAAAGATGTGTTTTATTTGCCTGCAAAATATTTTTCTCTGCTTTTATCAGAGCTGGGGTTCTCACTGCCACCCAGGCTGTAGTGTAGTAGCTATTCATTGGTGCAATTATAATGCACTGTAGCCCCTACCTCTTAGCATCAAGCAATCCTCCCATCTCAGGCTCCTGAGTAGCAGGAAATACAGGCATGCACCACTGCACCTGGTTACCTGAAAAATGTTTTTAAAGTCTAAATATGAATGTCCTAGACAGGCTGGCAATCTACACCTTGCGACACTCTCCAGTAATATCAATTGTCACATTTTTGTACCACTGCACAGATTTATATTACTTACCTAATTCCAAAAGTATTTCAGTGTCTGATTCCTAAGCTGAGTGTATCTCACCCAAGTGGGAGATGAAATATGGAGAGACATGAACTTTTGATGTTAACCGAAAACATTCTAACAATAAATTTGTTGGAAATGTAGTAAGAAAATGAGAACATTGATTAAATTTCACTCTCACAAACCTTCTTATGGATGGATGCATAAGGTAAACTAAAGGAAAGAAGTCATTTTATTTCTTAATAATTCCCAAGAAAGCCTTCTGTAGTTGTTAGGGATGAGAGAGCGTGCATACTTAGAGGAATTCACTCCTCCAATAGATACTAGCAATATGCACTTTCTTTAAAGGACGAGGATGTTGTTATCCAGTGCTAAATTTGGTTAAAGGATCAGAAAAATGATACTTATAAATAATCCCTTAAACAAAATTGCATAATTATTAGGCTATATTTGATGCTGTGGTGAGGTCAGCCCTGAGTACAAAAGGGTGGTGACATGACGACAGTTTGTCCATTTCTTAATTCTGGCAGGATCCTACCTACATACAGAGTGCCACCGATAACTGCAAGCTTCAGAAAACCAAGAGGAGAGGGAGAGGCTGTACCTACACTTGGTATGTGTGGCCACCCCACTTAAATCTGTATCAGAATCTTAAATTGCATATCTGTGTTGAAGAAGGGCAGAGTGGTGTGCAGTGAAGGATTAATCTTGTCCAGATTGAGGTTTGGTGTTTGCCATCAGATCCTGAGCGGTAACCTTTAAGCCCTTGGAATGCTTTCTTGATAAGAGTATCCTTGCTTACCTGGGGGACTTGGGCCATGCCAAATAGTCTGAGTTTACAATATGACCTAGAGTGCGAAGCGTTGGTTCATGTGATATTAGCTCAACCTCTGATGGGGCTGGAGCCAAAGCTAGGCCATGCAGGAGTCAACCATGTCTACGTGACTAAGTTCCAATAAACTCTGTACAGCAAAGATCAGGTATGCTTGTACGGCTAGCAATATTCTATGTGCATTGCCATACATGTTGTTGAAATAGGCACTATCCAACACAATTCCACTGGGAGAGCCAAAGTGGAAGCTCCATGCCTTGTCCGCTGAACCCCGCCCTATGTTCCTCTTTCCTTTTCAATTATAATCTGCATCTTTTTGTTACAACAAACAGTAACTGGCATGGTTTGGGTCTGTGTCCCCACCCGAGCCTCATTTTGAATTGTAATCTCCATGTGTTGAGGGAGGGACCTGGTAGGATGTGATTGGATCACAGGGGTGGTTTCCCCCATGCTATTTTTGTGATAGTGAAGGAGGTCTCATGAGATCTGATGGTGTAAAAGTGGCAGTTTCTGCCAGGCATGGTTGCTCATGCCTGTAATCCCAGCACTTTGGGAGGCTGAGACTGGTGGATCACCTGAGGTCAGGAGTTTGAGACCAGCCTAGCCAACATGGTGAAACCCCATCTCTATTAAAAATACAAAAATTAGCTGGACCTGGTGGTGGGCGCATGGAATCTCAGCTACTCAAGAGGCTGAGCCTGGAAAATCAGTTGAACCCAGGAGGCGGAAGTTGCAGTGAGCCAAGATCGCACCAATGCACTCCAGCCTGGGCAGCAAGAGCGAAGCTCCATCTCAAAAAAAGTAATAATAAAAATAAATAAAAGTGGCAGTTTCCCCTGTGCTCTTTCTCTCTCCTGCCACCATGAGAAGAGACGCCTTGCTTCTCCTTTGCCTTTCGCCATGATTGTAAGTTTCCTGAGGCCTCCCCAGCCTGCAGAACTGTGAGTCAATTAAACCTTTTTCCTTCATATATTACCCAGTTGCAGGTAGCATCTTTATAGCAGTGTGAAAACGGACTAATACAGTAGCCATGAATAGAACAACTTTTCTGAGTTCTACAAGGTCCTTCTAGCGAATTATCAAGCCTCAACAATAGGGATCTCTCAATAGGGCTCTCTGTAGGAGTCTTGGGGAATCTCTGAATGTGCATTTGGTTTCAGAAGTGACAGTGGTCTTGAAAACCCCTGAAATTGCAAGTAGAACTGCATGGAGGGATGGCAGAGAAACTGTAATTCTCCAGAAATTCTACAGTGACTTCCTGAGAGTTCTATGCCTAAAGAAGCCAACAATTGTCTAAAAACAGAGCCTCCTCAGACTTTAGCTCTAATGCAGTTCACAGAGAGTGGTTTAGGGTATACAGGAAGGGTAACCTAAGTTTCCACGCAATGCCACATGGGTACATCCCCATCTCTTTAAGCTGGGCCCTACAAAGAGAAAGGAAGCCAGCCAATTCATCTTTTTTTCATTCCCAGCATCTTATTCAGAATTTTTTTTTTTCTAAAGCTGCTGCTCAGTATTATCTCGTTAAGGAAAAAGATAATTACGATATTAACATCTTGCTTCCAAACACTTAGTGAAGTCACTAGCATTTAGCTTCACACTTAAAAGAAATGGGGACCAAAGTATGTGACACCGATTATTCAAATGCAAATCTCAGAGTGATGCCGAAAACTCAGTTCCTTTTCATTTCCCACTACAAAGAACAGATAGCATTTTCAGTGAACTGATCTCAAATTGCCTATGGGAATGGAGGAAAAACACAGGTATGTGTATAGATCCACCTTAGAAAGTAACAAATTATATTTGGAAAAATGTTCATCTAGACTAATTCCACCCATGATATGAATAACATGCTGCCAAATACTGGAGAAGATTTTCCAGCTCCAGTGACTTTCTTTCTTTTTACAGACATACAAAGTTCCAAGCCCTGGGGCAGGAATGTAGGCCGCCCGATGGCACACACCCAGGGTTTCCTCTGTCCCAGAACGTCCTCCATACAATAATCACAGGGCACCACAAAAGGGGAGCATCCACAGACCCCAGGGCTCCTACTCCTACTGCTTGTTGAAGGATTACCGAATCCCTGACACTGTGCTGAGCTCCCTACATAGTTTACCTCCTTTAATCTTAACAACAGCCTTAGAGGGAGGAGGTTTTTTTAGGTCTTTTCATTTTACAGAGACGAGGAATCCAAATTTTAGACAGGTTAAAGAACCCACCTAAGATGACAAAACTAGCAACAGTCAAACCCACTTTCCAACCCAGCTCTGTCCACATAGAAACATATTTTATTGCTACACATTCAGCATTCTGGTTAATTATAGACTCTGATTATAACAATTTATCCTATATATCATTAATGAATTGCTAATTTTTAAAGAATTAAAGTACAGTAAAATACCCTTAAGACCAAAAGTACTAAAATTCCACAGAATATAATCAAATTTTTCTTGGACGCTTCAGATGATACTTTAAGCCCTTGTAATGTCTCGGGTGCATCATCCTGTGGAAGAGTGATTGTGCTAATAAAGTGTAGGTCAGAAGAATAACAGATAAATCAGCTTCCACTTACATATAATCACTATCCTAATTCTCATAAATACTTTTACAGAGTTCATGATGTAGTGATCTACTAACTTTTTTTCAATCCAAGTTAACAAATCTTTATCTAGTGCCTTCTTTGCGCCAAGCCCTGTGGTAAGCTCTGGGCAGCAGTAATAAGTGTGATATAACGCCTGTCCTTAAGGAAGACACGTTTTGACTTTGGAACGGTACATTATTTCTCTTGCAATAGAATTACCTTGTCAATGTTTAATTGGCTGTAAGTGGGATATTAACATTAGCAGATCTACATTTTAAAAAATCACAATTGGTATGTCCACTGAAGTTGTAAAGTGACTACTATATTTCTCTTCTCCACTCTTTTATATTGTTTTCTTAAATGAGCAATGGCTACCTTCCATGTCACTTTTTAAGACTTTTCACCCATACACACATGCGCACAAACACACAGTAACACACACACCCACGTGCATGCGCGCACGCGCACACACACACTGAATAAAAGGTTGTTGTGGTCGTAATGTTACCTAGCATCCATCACTGTGCATATACTCACAAGGATCTTACAAATAATCTCTCTGATGACTCTTGGGAGGGAAAGGAAGCAGGGAACAAAGGCGGAAGGAAGCAAGGAAAGGAGCGTAACCTTCCCTTTGGCAGATGTCTGGGAAAAGGAGACTCTTTATGAAATCACTGGATCAAAGGGAAGTAAGAAGTTTCCAGGCTGCCAGTCACAAAGCCACCAAAAACTCACTTTTAATGAAAAAAGAAACTGTTAACTCCTGCACTGTTGTAAAATACTTACCAAAGACACCTTCCCTGCTAAGTGCCATTCATTTCAAGAGTGAAATGCTGTAACAGAGAAAAATGCCCAGGGCAACTGGGAACCTGAGAAGGAGGGAAGTATGTGGTTCAACTGTCCCTGCAGGGGAGGGAAAGCATCTCTTTCCTTGACAGCTACCCCACTTAACTACTGTGTAGTCAGCCCTATTTGGCGCCAGTGAAAATTCAGCCTTCCAGCAGATTCCTGCCATCTGCCTTATGACTAACAGCTTACAGTCACACACCTTGAATGCTGAAAATCTGCAGTGCTCCCAGGGGCTGCTTTTTGGGGCAATTAGAAGATCCATGGAAAGGAAATCTTTACTTTGTCACTTGGCTTAGGATTCCACATTTGGTTGAAATTCTGGAAGAGAATATTTGGATAAATATGATTTCCTGATTTTTCTTCACCTTGGTGGTTTTTTAGTACCCGTAGCCAGCAGCCATGGAAGATGAGGGAATGACAAATGGCCATCAGGAAGGCTTGAGTCTCCAAAACTCAGCAGAGATGTTATCCAACTGACAAGGAAGAAAAAGGAGAAAGGAAAACAGAAATAAAATAAGCTCAGCTTTTGGCTCCAGGGCTCCACCAGGTATCTGCCAATTTATTCACACTGAAATATGAAGAGATTCCAGATGGAAACATATTCATTCTTTTGTTGTTGTTATCTCTTAACTTTATTTGGATTTTAGTGGTTGCTATTGGAAAGTTTCCCTGTACAGGACTAAGAAGAAAGCAAAGACCGTTGCTCAAAATCTATGGAGGGAAGTGGGAGAAGTTTTAGCATTTAATCATTTACATCACTGGAGTACATGTTGCAAGAAAGCCAAGTCAAGCTCTTCCAAAGTATATCCACCTTTCACAAGAAAGAAAAAGGTAAACAATTTGATAGTTTTCCCACAAAAATGTGTGACTAACATGGAGTACCAAAAGATACTTACCATTTGGATTCTAGCTATGACCAAAGCTAAATGACTTAGTTATCAGTCTAGTCCAGACCCTTTGAGAGTCTGAAAATTTATGTAATCTCTTAACATCTTTATAGCCAAAAATATCTTATCAACAATAGCATAGGCATTATAAATTTTTTTTCTTTTTTTTTTTTTTTCTACAGGGTCTCACTTCATTATCCATGCTGGAGTTCAGTGGTGTGATCATAACTCACTGCAGCCCTCAACCTCCTGGGCTTAATTGATCGTTGCACCTCAGCCTCCAGAGTAGCTGGGACTACAGGTCACATGCAGCTATCTGGGCTAGTTTTTTATTTTGCTCTTGTTGCCCAGGCTGGAGTGCAATGGTATGATCGTGGCTCACTGCAAGCTCTGCCTCCTGGGATCAAGTGATTCTCCTGTCTCAGCCTCCCGAGTAGCTGGGATTACAGGTGTCTGCCATGCCTGGCTGATTTTTTTTTTTTTTTTTGTATTTTTGTAGGTGAAACAAGGTTTCACCATGTTGGCCAGGCTGGTCTTGAACTCCTAACCTTAGATGATTCACCAGCCTCGGCCTCCCAAAGTGCTGGGATGACAGGTGTGAGCCACTTTGTCCATTTTGTTTATATTTTGTAGTAATAGGGATTCATTATGTTGCTTAGGCTGGTCTTGAATCTTGAATGCCTGAACTCAAGCAATCCACCCACCTCAGCCTCCCAAAGTGCTGAGATTATAGGGCACCATGCCTGGACTAGAAATAGCTTTTTAAGGCCGGGCGCAGTGGCTCAAGCCTGTAATCCCAGCACTTTGGGAGGCCGAGGCGGGTGGATCATGAGGTCAAGAGATCGAGACCATCCTGGTCAACATGGTGAAACCCCGTCTCTACTAAAAATACAAAAAATTAGCTGGGCATGGTGGTGCGTGCCTGTAATCCCAGCTACTCAGGAGGCTGAGGCAGGAGAATTGCCTGAACCCAGGAGGCAGAGGTTGCGGTGAGCCGAGATCGCGCCATTGCACTCCAGCCTGGGTAACAAGAGTGAAACTCCGTCTCAAAAAAAAAAAGAAATAGCTTTTTAAGGTCAAGAAAGTGTTGTCCTCCCCATGTAGCTGAGTACAAAACTCATACCACTCACTGCACAATAGCCAGTAAGTGGAGAGAAAAGATGTTGGAGCAAGGAAGATGACTTTATTTCTGGGAGTCAGCAAACCAAGAAGATGGTGGACTAATGTACTAAAGAACCACCTTATGCTAATATGGATTTGGGGATCCTTTTATGTAAAGAAAAAAGGTAAGCAGAAGGGGGTTGCGGTCAAAAGGCGACAAGTGATTACAGACATACAAGCAGCATCAAAGGGAAACATCAGGAGGAGCCTGGACAAGATGGCCAGATAGGAACAGCTCTGGTCTGTAGCTCCCAGTGAGATCAATGCAGAAGGCAGCGGATTTCTGCATTTCCAGCTGAGGCATCTGGCTCACCTCACTGGGACAGGTTAGACGGTGCAGGCCATGGAGGGTGAGCAGAAGCAGTATGGGGCATCACTTCACCTGGGAAGTGCAAGTGGTCAGGGGACTCCCTCCTTTAGCCAAGGGAAGCCCTGAGGGACTGTGCCATGAAGAAGGGTGCATTCCAGCCAAGATAATACACTTTTTCCACAGTCTTTGTAACTCACAGACCAGGAGATTCCTTTGGGTGCCTACATCACCAGGGACCTGGGTTTCAATCACAAAACTGGACAGCCAATTGGGGAGACACTGAGCTAGCTGCAGGAGTTTTTTTGTTGTTGTTGGTTTTTCTTTTTTGTTTTCTGTTTTTTTCATTTCCAGCGGTACCTGGAACACCAGTGAAACAGAACCCATTCATTCCCCTGGAAAGGGGACTGAAGCCAGGGAGCCAAGTGGTCTAGCTAAGTGGAACCCACCCCCACGGAGCCTAGAAAACTAAGATCCACTGTCTTGAAATTCTTGCTGCCAGCACAGCAGTCTGAAGTTGACCTGGGAAGCTCAAGCTTGGTAGGGGTAAGTGTGTTTACCAATACTGAGGCTTGAGTAGGTGGTTTACTGTTCACAGTGTAAAGAAAGCTGCCAGGAAGGTCAAACTGGGTGGAGCCCACTCAAGTTCCACAAAGCCACTGTAGCCAGACTGCCTCTCTAGATTCCTCCTCTCTGGGCAAGGCGTGTCTGAAAAAAAGCCAGCAGCCTGGCCAGGAGCTTACAGATCAAACTCCTGTCTCCCTGGGACAGAGCATCTGGGGGACAGGGTGGCTGTGGGCGCAGCTTCAATAGACTAAAACATCTATGCCCGCCAGATCTGAAGAGAGCAGATCTCCCAGCACAGCACTTGAGCTCTGCTGAGGAACAGACTGCCTCCCCAGGTGTGTTCCTGACTCCCATGCCTCCTGAATGTGAGAGTTCCCACCAGGGGTTGACAGACACCTCATACAGGAAGGCTCCAGCTGGAATCTGGTGGGTGCCCATCCAGGGAACAAAACTGGATGGAGAGTGAATTTGACAAATTAACAGAAGCAGTCTTCAGAAGGTGGGTAATAAGAAACTCCTCTGAGCTAAAGGGGCATGTTCTAACCCTATGGAGGAAGCTAAGAACCTTGAAAAACAGGTTAGAGGAATTGCTAACTAAAATAACCAGTTTAGAGAGAACATAAATGACCTGATAGAGCTGAAAAACACAGCACGAGAACTTCGTGAAGTATACACAAGTATCAATAGCTCAAACAATCAAGGGGAAGAAAGGATATCAGGGATTGAAGATCAAGTTAATGAAATAAAGAATAAAGACAAGATTAGAGAAAAAAGAAAGAAAAAGAATGAACAAAGCTTCCAAGAATATGGGACTCTGTGAAAAGACCAAACCTACATTTGATTGAAATCACTGAAAGTGATGGGGAGAATGGAACCAAACTGGAAAACACCTTTCAGGATATTATCCAGGAGAACTCTAACCTAGCAAGACAGGCCAATATTCAAATTCAGGAAATACAGAGAACACCACAAAGATACTCCTCGAGAAGAACAACCCTAAGACACATAAAATTGTCAGATTCACCAAGGTTGAAATGAAGGAAAAAATGTCAAATGCAGCTGGAGAGAAAGGTTGGGTTACCCACAAATGGAAGCCCATCAGACTAATAGCAAACATCTCTGCAGAAACCCTATAAGCCAGAAGAGAGAGGGGGCCAATACTCAACATTCTTAAAGGAAATAATTTTCAACCCAGGATTTCATATCCAGCCAAACTAAGCTTAATAAGCAAAAGAGAAATATAATCCTTTACAGACAAGCAAATGCTGAGAGATTTTGTCACCACTAGGCTAGCCTTATAAGAGCTCCTGAAGGAAGCACTAAATCTGCGAAAACATACCAAGTTGTAGAGGCCATCAACACTATGAAGAAACTGCATCAACTAGCAGGCAAAATAACCAGCTAGCTTCATAATGACAAGATCAAATTCACATACAACAATATTAACCTTAAATGTAAATGGGCTAAATGCCCTAATTAAAAGACACAGACTGGCAAACTGGATAAAGAGTCAAGACCCATTGGTGTAGTGTATTCAAGAGACCCATCTCATGTGCAAAGACACACATAGGATCAAAATTAAGGTATGAAGAATATTTACCAGGCAAATGCAAAGCAAAAAAAAAGGAGTTACAATCCTAGTCTCTGATAAAACAGACTTTAAACCAACAAAGATCAAAGAAGACAAAGAAAGGTATTACATAACGGTAAAGAGATCAATGCAACAAGAAGAGCTAAATATCCTAAATGTATATGCATCCAATACAGCAGCACCCAGATTCATAAAGCAAGTTATTAGAGACCTACAAAGACACTTAGATTCCCACATAATAATAGCGGGAGACTTTAACACCCTGTCAATATTAGACAAAACAACAGGACAGAAAATGAACAAAAATACTGACTGGAACTCAGCTCTGGACCAAGCGGACCTAATAGACATCTATAAAACTCTCTACCACAAATCAACAGAATATACATTCTGCTCAGCACCACATTGCACTTATTCTAAAACTGACCACATAATTGGAAGTAAAACACTCCTCAGCAAATGCAAAAGAACAGAAATCATAATGAACAGTCTCTCAGACCACAGCGCAATCAAATTAGAACTCAAGATTAAGAAACCCACTCAAAAACTGCACAACTACATGGAAACTGAACAATCGACTCCTGAATGACTACTGGGTAAAAAACAAAATTAAGGCAGAAATAAATAAGTTACTTGAAACCAATGAGAACAAAGATACAATGTACCAGAATCTCTGACACACAGTTAAAGCAGGGTTTAGGGGGAAAATCATAGCACTAACTGCCCACAGGAAAAAGCAGGAAAGATCTAAGACGGACATCCTAACAGCACAATTAAAAGAACTAGAGACTCAAGAGCAAACAAATTCAAAAGCTAGCAGAAGACAAGAAACAGCTGAGAGCAGAACTGAAGAGACAGAGACACAAAAAACCCTTAAAAAAAAATCAATGAATCCAGCAGCTGGCTTTTGAAAAGATCAACAAAGTAGACTGCTAGCCAGACTAAGAAAGAAGAAAAGAGAGAAGAATCAAATAGACACAATAAAAAATAATAAAGGGGAGACCAACACTGATCCACAGAAACACAAACTACTATCAGAGAATACTATAAACAACTCTACACAAACTAGAAAATCTAGACGAAATGAATAAATTTTTGAATACATACACCCTCCCAAGACTAAACCAGGAAGAAGTTGAATCCCTGAAGAGACCAATAACAAGTTCTGCAACTGAGGCAGTGATTAATAGCCTACCAACCAGAAAAAGCCCAGGATTCACAGCCAAATTCTACCAGAGGTACAAAGAGGAGCTGGTACCATTCCTTCTGAAACTATTCCAGACAATAGAAAAAGAGGGACTCCTCCATACCTCATTTTATGAGGCCAGCATCATCCTGATACCAACACCAGACAAAACAAAAAAGAAAATTTCAAGCCAATATCCCTGATGAACATCCATGCAAAAATCCTCAATAAAATCCTGGCAAACCATATGCAGCAGTGCGTTAAAAAGCTTATCCACCACAATCAATTCAGCTTCATCCCTGGGATGCAAGGCTGGTTCAACATATGCAAATCAATAAACGTTATCCATGGCATAAACAGAACCAATGACCAAAACCACATGATTATCTCAGTAGATGCATAAAAGGCCTTTGATAAAATTCAACATTCCTTCATGCTAAAAACTCTCAATAAACTAGGTGTTGACGGATGTATCTCAAAATAATAAGACATGCTTATGGACAAACCCACAGCCAATATCATACTGAATGGGCAAAACATGGAAGCATTCCTTTTGAAATCCAGCACAAGACAGAGATGCCCTCTCACACCACTCCTATTCAACATAGCCTTGGAAGTTCTGGCCAGGGCAATCAGAGAAATAAGAAATTTAAGAGAAATAAATAAAGGGTATTCAAATTGGAAGAGAGGAAGTCAACTTTTCTGTTTGTAGATGACATGACTATATATTTAGAAAAGGCCATTGTCGCAGCCCTAAATCTTTTTAAGCCAGTTTTCCCAACACCATTTATTAAATAGGGAATCCTTTCCCCATTGCTTGTTTTTGTCAGGTTTTGAAGTTGCTGACAAGCAAGTTCAGCAAAGTGACTGGACACAAAATCAATGTGCAAAAATCACAAGCATTCCTATACACCAATAATGTACAAACAGAGAGCCAAATCATGAGAGAATTCCCATTCACAATTGCTACGAAGAGAATAAAATAGCTAGGAATACAACTTACAAGTGATGTGAAGGACCTCTTCAAGAGAACTACAAACCACTGCTTAAGGAAATAAGAGAGAACACAAACAAATGGAAAAACATTCCATGCTCATGATAGGAAGAATCAATATTATGAAAATGGCCATACTGCCAAAAGTAATTTATAGATTCAATACTATCCCCATTAAGCTACCATTGACTTTCTTCACAGAATTTTTAAAAACTACTTTAAATTTCATATGGGACCAAAAAAGAGCCCATATACCCAAGACAATCCTAAGCAAAAAGAACAAAGCTGGAGGCATCACACTACCTGACTTCAAACTGTTCTACAAGGCTACAGTAACCAGAATAAAATGGTACTGGTACCAATACGGATATATAGACCAATGGAACAGAACAGAGGCCCCAGAAATAAAGCCACACATATACAACCATCTGATCTTTGACAGACCTGACAAAAACAAGCAATAGGAAAAGGGTTCCCTATGTAATAAATGGTGTTGGGAAAACTGGCCAGCCATAAGCAGAAAGCTGAAACTGGACCTCTTCCTTATACTTTATACAAAAATTAACTCAAGATGGATTAAAGACTTAAATGTAAGACCTAAAGCCATAAAAACCCTAGAAGAAAACCTAGGTAATACCATTCAGTACATAAGCATGGGCAAAGACTTCATGACTAAAACACCAAAAGCCAAAATATACAAATGGGATCTAATTAAACTAAAGAGCTTCTTCACAGCAAAAGAAACTATCATTAGAGTAAACAGGAAACAAAGAATGAGAGAAAATTTTGGCAATCTATCCATCTGACAAAGGGCTAATAACCAGAATCTATAAGGAACTTAAACAAATTTACAAGAAAAGGAAAATAGCCCCATCAAAAAGTGGGCAAAAGATATGAATGACACTTCTCAAAAAAAAAAAAGCAAAAACAAAACCAAACATTTATGCGGCCAACAAACATATAAAAAAATACAACCCCATCAAAAAGTGGGTGAAGGATATGAACAGACACTTCTCAAAAGATGATATTTATGTGGCCAACAAAGATATGAAAAAAAAGCTCATCATCACTAGTAATTAGAGAAATGCAAATCAAAACCACAATGAGATGCCGTCTCACACCAGTTAGAATGGCAATCATTAAAAGGTCAGGAAACAGATGCTGGAGAGGATGTGGAGAAATAGAAATGCTTTTACACTACTGGTGGGAGTGTTAATTAGCTCAACCATTGTGAAAGACAGTGTGGCGATTCCTCTGGGATCTAGAGCCAGAAATACCATTTGACCCAGCAATCCCATTACTGGGTACATACTCAAAGGATTATAAATCATTCTACTATAAAGACACATGCACACGTAGGTCACTGTTCACAATAACAAAGACTTGGAACCAACTCAAATGCCCATTAATGATAAACTGGATAAAGAAAATGTAGCACATATACACCATGGAATACTATGCAGCCATAAAAAAGGATGAGTTAGTGTCCTTGCAGGGACATGGACAAAGCTGGAAACCGTCATTCTCAGCAAACTAACACAGGCATAGAAAACCAACATCCTATGTTCTTACTCATAAGTGGGAGTTGACCAGTGAGAACACATGGACACAGGGAGGAGAACATCACACACTGGGGGCCTATTGTGGCCTGGGGAGCTAGGGGAGGGTTAACATTAGGACAAATACTTAATGTAGATGAAATGTTCATGGGTGCAGCAAATCACAAAACTGCACGTTCTTCACATGTATCCCAGAACTTAAAAAATATATATAAAAATAGAAAACATCTTTGTCCTTGATCAGATCACAATGTACTTATAAATTTTTAACAACATTGACACTTGTGCGTACACCTGCCTTATATTTCTAGGAATCAGTTTTGGGAAGGTACTATCATCATCCTGGCTTTGAAGTTCACAGATAAGCCAAAGCCATTAACCTAAAAGGTATCATGGCAGTGGTGGTTAGGAGCAAAACGGAGTTAGTCATGCAAAGCTTCCTTTTCACAGTTACACCTACAGGTTTCTTTTTCTTATGCCCTGATTTTTTTGTCTAGTTCCCCTTGTTGAATGATTCCTCTAGATTTGGATTAAAAGCTCTTTAAATCTCTTCCACTGAGATCCCCATTAATTGGGTTTGAAGCTCTACCTATGTTCCTAGGTACGCATTTAAGGAGGTCATCAGCTGAGATATAAATAATGTCTCTGAACAGCTGTACTTTTTCAATATAGTATTTTAAAATATACTAAAGCTAAAACAAAAGTTTCCTAGTGAGAATAGGAAGTGACCTACTTACGAACAAAAACATTCNTTTACACTTATGTTCCGAAGGCAGTTTAAAATTTTCTTAAAGACATTTAAAAATGCAATATAAGTTATTGTGTAGTGTCCTAACATGGATTTCAAGCATTTCTATTCAAACTTAAACTCAGGTTGACTTTACAATCCATTAGTCATCTTTCTTTTCTTCCTGAGGTTTTTGGAGACAAGAAGTATTTCTTTATGTTGCAAATGAGAATGTTAGTTTTATTAAGAATTTCTACTGTGTTGGAAATCAGTGCGGTAAATATTTTAACTGAAAACTGAGTGAAAGATCTCAAATGTATGACTTGTACAGATCATGTATCAGTTCAGAGTCCCAGAACAGCAAAATGCTGTTTTCCTAGAGTCTAGTTTCCTGTTGCATTTGCTGGGATCCTCTCATTAGAAGCTAGAAGTGAGTTCTAAAAACAGGACTGATGATTTGAGCCGAATAGATTTCTTCAGGACAAAATTTTGCACCAGGGTTCCAATTAGAACCTAAGGCTGATTATTTGAATTTATAGACCTCCAGGCTGAATCGTAGCTTTCCTCATCACTGGATCAATGCTTTTTTACTAGGTGATTGAGAATATTTCAGTGGATCTTCCCCTGACATCTTCTTTCTATTGCTTTTGGCTAGCTTTGCTCATCACTGGATCAATGCTTTTTTACTAGGTGATTGAGAATATTTCAGTGGATCTTCCTCTGACATCTTCTTTCTACTGCTTTTGGGGAATCTCCAACAGCTTTGCTTTAGCAGCAGAGTAAATGGCTGTGAGCATGGGCTCTGGAGACACCCTGCTTTGATTTACAGCAACACCACCACTTACCAGTGTTACCTAAGCAAGTTCTTAACCCCCTCAAAGCCTGTTTCCTCACACATCAAATTAAATACTTACAATGCCATCTTTAAAGTGATGGTTTGAGAATTAAATTAACCAGTATATATAAAATAGTCTAACAGTGTAATTAGCACTCAAATTATAGGATATTATAAGCTATTATTTACATATATATAATACATATATAAATGCATAAAGGTTTGTGTGTGTGTATACACACACACATACACACACACACACACACACACACACACACACACTTACTTTCTGGTTCGCTGGTATCTCATCAGGATTTTTTATTTAAGGAAAAGGGATCATGCTATGTTGCCCAGGCTGGAGTGCTGTGCCTATTCACAGGCATGATCATAGTAAGTATCCTATAGTATAATCTAGCTTAGCACTTCTGTTCTTAAGTGATCTTCCTGCCTCAGTCTCTATAGTAGCTGGGACTACAGGCATGTACCACTGCACCTGGCTCATCAGGATTTAACACAAAAAATTATAGTATAATGTAACATACTCTTGAAAATCCCCCTAAAGTGGTATGTCTTCTCTTAGGTACATAACCTGGCAAAGACATAGCATGTGTAGCAAACACTGGATGTCCTGTTGATGTTCTATGTATTGTAGACCACTTACTGCATACAAATACCTGCCACTTTCTGCCTAAAGAGTTTTCAATTGGCTATGTGAGCACCCTCAATCCATGGGCAGGGTCAGTTGGAGTCTGGAAAGCTAATGGCCTCCAGAACCCCAACCAATGAAAATGAAGAAATCAGTAGATAAATGTCATAATGCCCTTGGCCATCAGCTGGAAGAAGTTAAATGTGTTCTCACTATCTCCCAGACTTCCTTTCAAGGGTAGAGCTCAAGAGGTCCTCAGAGATAACTATCTCAGAACACACATTTTGTTGTCTTCCTTCCCTTTCCTGACTGAATTCTCTCTCCATGGATGTTTCCTGGGATGACCTCCCAAATAATACATTACATACACTTGAATGCTTGTCCCAGAGCCAGCTTCTGGGGAATCCAACCCAAGACACTGCCTCAATAAATCCATTATAGCCACGTTTTCATTCAATAAATGTGGACGAATTGTTCCTTTTCTATTAAGGATCTAGTAAAGTAACAGACTTAGTTTAGAGGCCGCAGAGTATGTATACATGTATATCTGTATATGTATCTCCTTAGAATTGAAATCATAGGGGGGCTCAAAATTGTGGTTCTGCCTTCCCACTTCTATTTCTAGAAGTTTCTTCATTCTTCTGAGAAATTTCTTTAGAATGCAGGTACTAGATCTTCCTCTTCTTTTCTTTTCTCATGATTATTTTCAGGTTGTGTGTCTTCTGGAGAAATATCACAGCAGTAAAACTTCTTATTGCATCCTATCAAGTGATGGTGTACAATTTTGACTTGTCCCATTATTAATGACATCAAGTTTAATCACTTGAATAAGTTGGTATTATCCATGCTCTTCCACAGTAAAGTTACTATAGTAGGTGAGGGAGGTACTTCAAGATTTTCAAAATAAAAATCCAATTAATTAATTAATTAATTAATGCTTCTCATCCAATTAATTAATATCTATATAGATACCTATATAAATTATTTTATTTAATTTTTATTAAAAATTTTCTTTAATTTTTATTCTTGAAAAATTCACCTGAAAAGGCTGCAGCTAAGCTCAAGAAGGGTTGCCATCTTGTGGAGAAGGAAAGGAGGGTCATGGCAGCACGTGCCATATTGGAGCCTAAGAAGGGTGAGGAGAGCTGAGGGCTTCAGCACCTAGAATGGTCTATTGGGACTTGAATAGAGCATATCCAGAGTGCAGATTGTGGTCACTAAATATTATTTATAAATCAAAGGAATGAGGGCTGATTTGCAAGTTGGGACTAGAAAACTTCAAGATGGTCCTGGAACAACTTGGTGTGTCAAGATAAAACAAAGTACTCAAAGAATGATGGGGATGAATCAAAGATCATTTTGAAGTGGTTCCTATTGGTCAAATCCAGACAATTTAAGCATCAAAGTAAATAATAATAGAAACAAATAATCATTGAATAAAACAGAAATGGCAATTTATATAGATATTATTAATTAGATGAAAAGGAGGGTATTTTTAAAATCTTGAAGTACCTCCCCCACAAACTATAGTAACTTTGCTGTGGAAAATCATCCAAGATACCACCTTATTCAAGTGATTAAACTTGATGTCATTAATAATGGGATAAATCAAAATTGTACCCATCACTTGGTAAGATGCAATAAGAAGTTTTACTGCAGTGATATTCCTCCAGAAGACACACAACCTGAAAATAATCATGAGAAAAAAACCTATGAAACACAAAACTGAGGGACCTTCAGAAATATTAAGGTCATAAAATTTGAGGAAGAGCTAAGAAACTTTTCTAGAGTGAAAAAGACTAACAGATGTGACAGCAAAATGCAACATATGACTTTCTCCTGAATTCTTCTTATAAAAGACATTTTGGGGAAACTTAAATGAGGTCTGAAGATATGACAGCAATGAACATCAATGTTAATTTCCTAATTTTCATGATTATGATTTGCTTGTAAATGGGGAAGTACTTGTATACAGGAAATACACACAAAGGTACCGTATAACAAGGTAAGCCACTTACTTTCAAACAGTGCAGAAAAATAGGTATATCTGCACTACCCTTAAAATTTTTCTGTAAATTCGAATCTTCTTTCAAATCAAAAAGTTTAAAATATGTGTAGGAACTGCCATCAGAGAAAATACCTACAGATACTGATAATTAGGAATTGCTTGGCCACGTGCAGTGGCTCATGCCTGTAATCCCAGTACTTTGGGAGGATGAGGTGGGTGGATCGCTTGAGGTCAGGAATTCGAGACTTGCCTGGCCAACATGGTGAAGCCTCATCTCTGCTAAAAAATACAAAAATTAGTCTGGCATGGTGGTGTGCACCTATAGTCCCAGCTACTTGGGAGGCTGAGGGAGACAATAGCTTTAACCCAGGAGGTGGAGGTTGAAGTGAGCCAGGATTGCACCACTGCACTTCAGCCTGGATGACAGAGCGAGATTCCATCTCAAAAAACAAAGAAAAAAAGGAGTTGCCCAAGGAAAAATCAGATAGCCATCAGAACTCCAGTCAACAAGCTCTTGCAGCAAACCTAGATTCCATCAAGTTTTTAGTATCTCACACCAAAGTATGAATGGTCAACCAATGGTCATCAAATGCCTGAGCAAAGCTTTCAAGATACCAAAACAAACAAACAAAAGACAAAATGGTCCAGAACAAAAATATGCGGAAGAAAAAGATAGCAGTGCTTTATTTATACATTTTTAAATTTTTATTTCTTTCAATAGGTTTTTTGGGAACAGGTGGTGTTTCGTTACATGAATAAGTTCTTTAGAGGTGATTTCTGAGATTTTGCTGCACCCATCACCTGAGCAGTATACACTGTACCCAATGTACAGTCCTTTTCCCCTTGCCACCCCTACCCTTTCCCAGAGTCCCCAAAGTCCAATTTATCATTTTTATGTCTTTGCATCCTCAGTTTATCTCCCCCTTATGAGTGAGAGTATATGATGTTTGGTTTTCCCTGAGTTACTTCACTTAGAATAGTTTCCAATTCCATCCAGGTTGCTGCAAATGCCATTATTTTGTTCCATAAAAATGGCTAAGTTGTATTCCATGGTATATACCACATTATCTTTATCCACTAATGATTGATGGGCTTTTGGGCTGGTTCCATATTTTTGCAATTGCAAATTGTGCTGCTGTAAACGTGTGTGTACATATATTTTTGTATAATGACTTCCTTTCCCCAGAGTAGATACCTAGGAGTGAAATTGCTGGATGGAATGGTAGATAAACTTTTCACTCTTTTGGGAATCTCTGCAGTGTTTTCCACAGTGGTTGTACTGGTTTACATTCCCACCAATGTGTAAAAGTGTTCCCTTTTCAATGCATCCATGCCAGTATCTATTTTTTCTTATTTTTTGGTTATTACCATTTTTACAATTTTGCAATATTTTGGTTTAGATGTGTATTTCCCAGATAATTCGTGATGTTGACCATTTTTCTATATGTTTGTGCCATTTGTATACCTTCTTTTGAGAATTTTTATTCATGTCCTTAGCCCACTTTGTGATGGGATTTTTTGTATTGCTCTTGCTGATTCGTCTGAGTTCTCTGCAGTTTCTGGATATTAGTCCTTTGCTGGATGTATGGATTGTGACGATTTTCTCACACTCTGGGTTGTCTGCTTACTCTGCTATTTCTTTTGCTGTGCCAGAACTCTTTAGTTTAATTAAGTACTATCTACTCGTCTTTGCTTTCATTGCATTTGCTTTTGGGATCTTGGTCATAAGGTCTTCGCTTAAGCCAATCTCTAGAAGGATTTTTACAATGTTATCTTCTAAAATCTTTATAGCTTCAGGTTCTAAAATTAAGTCTCTGCTCAACCTTGAGTTGATTTTGTATAGGGTAAGAGATGAAGACCCAGCTTCATTCTTCTGCATGTGGCTTGGCAATTATCCCAGCATCATTTGTTAAATAGGCTGTCCTTTCTCCACTTTACGTGTTTGCTTTGTCAAAAAATTAATTGGCTCCAAGTATATGGCTTTATTTCTGGGTTTTCTATTCTGTTCCATTAGTCTATGTGTCTTTTTTAAATACCAGTACTATGCTGTTTTGGTGACTATGGCCTTCTAGTATAATTTGAAGTCGGGTAATGTGATGCTTTTGAATTTGTTCTTTTTGCTTAGTCTTGTTTTGGCTCTGTGGGCTCTTTTTTGGTTACATGAATTTTAGGGTTGTTTTTTCTAGTTCTGTGAAGGATTATAGTGGTATTTTGATTGGAATTGAATTTATAGATTGCTGTTGGTAGTGTGGTCATTTTTACAATATTGATTCTACCCATCCATGAGCATGGGATGTGTTGCTCAATATACACACACACAAATATATATATATATTATGAGATATATATGTATATATGTATATATATTTGTGTGTGTATGTGAGACAGAGTCTTACTCTGTCCCCAGGTGCCAGGCTGGAGTGCAATGGCCCAATCTCAGCTCACTGCAACCTCCACCACCCAGGTTCAAGCAATTCTCCTGCCTCAGCCTCCCAAGTAGCTGGGACTACAGGTACATGCCACCACACCCAGGTAATTTTTGTATTTCAGTACATGTCATCAACAAAAACAACAGTTTGACTTCTTCATTATCACTCTGTTTGCCTTTTCTTTCTTTCTCTTGTCTGATTGCTATGGCTAGGACTTTTACTATGTTGAATAGAAGTGATGAAAGTGGGCATCCTTGTCCTGTTCCAGTTCTCAGGGGGAATGCTTTCAATTTTTCCCTGTTCAGCATAATGTTGGCTATGGGTTTGTCATAGATGGCTTTTACTACCTTAATGTATGTTCCTTCTATGCTGATTTTGCTGAGGTTTTAAATCATAAGGGATGCTGGATTTTGTCAAATGCGTTTTGTGCCTCTATTGAGATAATCATATAATTTTTGTTTTTAATTTTGTGTGTTGTATCACTTTTATTGACTTACGTATGCTAACCCATCCCTGCATCCCTCATGTAAAACCCATTTGATCATGGTGGATTATCTTTTTAATATGCTGTTGGATTCTGTATTTTGTTGAGGGTTTTTGCATCTATGTTCATCAAGGATATGGGTCTGCAGTTTTTTTTTTTTTTGTTATATCCTTTCCTGGTTTTGGTATTAGGCTGATACTGGCTTCATAGAATGATTTAGGGAGGATTCCCTCTTTCTCTATCTTTTGGAATAGGGTCAATAAGATTAGGACCAATTCTTCTTTGAATGTCTAATAGAATTCAGGTGTGACTCCATCTGGTCCTGGAATTACTTTTGATGGCAATTTTTTTTTATTATTAGCATTTCAATCTTGCTGCTTGCTATTGTTCTATTCAGAGATTCTATATCCTCCTGTAATTTCAATGTACTTTAATTTAGAAGGGTTATTTCCAGAAACTTATCCATCTCCTCCAGGTTTTCTAGTTTATATGCATAATAGTGTTCACAGTAACCTGGAAGAATCTTTCGTATTTCTGTGGTATCAGTTGTAACATCTCCTGTTTCATTCCTAACTGAGCTTATTTGGGTCTTTCTTTTCTTGGTTAATCTCACTAATGGTCTATCAATTTTCTTTATCTTTACAAAGAACCAGCTTTTCATTTATCTTTTGTATTTTGTTTGTTTCAATTTCATTTAGTTCTGTTCTGATCTTTATTATTATTTTTCTTCTGCTGGATTTGGTTTGGATTATTTCTCCAGTTCTGTGAGGTATGGCCTTAGAGTGTCTCTTTGTATTCTTTCAGACATTTGATGTAGGTATTTAATGCTATGAACTTTTCTCTTAGCACCACTTTTGCTCTATCCCAGAGGTTTCGATAGGTTGTGTTCAGTTCAAATAATTTTTAAATTTTCATCTTGATTTTATTGTTCATACATTGATGATTCAGGAGCAGGTTACTTAATTTCCATGTATTTGCGTTGTGTTGATTCTTTTTGGAGTTGATTTCCAATTTTATTCTACTGTGCATGGAAAGAATACTTCTTAATTTAATTTTCTTAAATTTACTGAGACTTGTTGTGTGGCCTATCATATGCTCTATCTTGGAGAATGTTCCATGTGCTGATGAATAGAATGTGTATTCTGTAGTTGTTGGGTAGAATGTTCTGTAAATATCTGTTAAGTTCATTTGTTGCAGGGAATAATTTAACTCCATTGTTTCTTAGTTGACTTTGTCTTGATGATCTGTCTAGTGTTGTCAGTGGACTATGAACATCACCTGCTATAACTGTGTTGCCATCTATGTCATTTCTTAGGCTTAGTAGTAACTGTTTTATAAATTTAGGAGCTCCAGTGTTAGGTGCATATATATTTAGAATTGTGATATTTTCCTGTTGAACTACTACCTTTATTAGTATATAATGTGCCTCTTTGTCTTTTATAATTGCTGTTAAGTTTGTTTTTTCTGATATAAGAATAGCCACTCCTGTTCACATTGGTTGTCCATTTGCATAGAATATCTTTTTCCACCTTTTTACCTTAAGTTTATACAAGTTCTTATGTGTCAGGGAGTCTCTTGAAGGCAGCCCATACTTGGTTGGTGAATTCTTATCCATTTTGTCATTCTGTATCTTTTAAATGGAGTATTTAGGTCATTTACATTCAATGTTAGTGTTGAGATGTAAGCTATTTGTTGCCTCAATACCTTGGAGTTTTTTCATTGCGTTATTTTCATATATGTCCTGTGAGATTTATGCTTTAAGTTCTTGGAGTTTTTTCATTGTGTTATTTTCATATATGTCCTGTGAGATTTACACTTTAAGGAGGTTCTATTTTGGTGTATTTTGAGGATTTTTTTCAAGTTTTAGAGCTCCTTTTAGTAGTTCTTGTAGTGCTGGTTTGGTAGTGGTGAATTCTCTCAGCATTTGTTTTTCTGGAAAAAGACTGTATCCTTCCTTCATTTATAAAGCTTAGTTTCACTGGATAGAAAATTCTTGGCTGTTAATTGTTTTGTTTAAGGAGACTAAAAACAGGGCCCCAGTCCCTTCTGGCTTGTAGGATTTCTGCTGTGAAATGTGCTATTAATCTGACAGGTTTTCCTTTATAAGTTACTCCATGCTTTTTCTTCACGGCTCTTAAGATTCTTTCTTTTGTCTTGACTTTAGATAACCTGATGACTATGTGCATAGGCAATGATCTTTTTGCAATGAATTTCCCAGGTGTTCTTTGAGCTTCTTATATTTGGACATCTAGATCTCTAGCAAGGCTGGGGAAGTTTTCCTCTATTATTCCCTCAAATATATTTTCTGAACTTTTGGATTTCTCTTCTTCCTCAGGAGCACCAGCTATTCTTGGGTTTGGAAGTTTAACATAGTCCCAAAATTCTTAGAAGCTCTGTTCACTTTTTAAAATTCTTTGTCTAACAAATTCGGTTAATTTAAAAGACTTGTCTTCAAGCTCTGAAGTTCTTTCTTCTTGTTGATTCTATTGTTGAGACTTTCCAGTGCATTTTGCATTTCTCTAAGTGTGTCCTTATTTCCAGAAGTTATGATTATGCTATCTATTTCACAGAATTTCCCATTCATATCCTTTATGTTTTTTATTTCTTTAAGTTAGACTTCACCTTTCTCTAGTGCCCCCTTAATTAGCATAATAATCAACCTTCTGAATTCTTTTTCTTTTTTTTGGCAATTCAGTGATTTCTTCTTGGTTTGGATCCATTGCTGCTGAGCTGGTATGAATTTTTGGTGTTAAGGAACTTTGTTTTGTCATATTAACAGAATTGTTTTTCTGGTTTCTTCTTATTTGATAGACTATGTCAGAGGGAAGATCTGGGATTCAAGGGCTGCTGCTCAGATTCTTTGTCCCATGGGAGAGGTCACTTGATGTGGTCTTGTCCCCTTCCCCTAGGAAGGGGTTTCCTGAGAATCAAACTGTAGCGATTGTTTTGCTCTTCTGGGTTTAGCCACCCAGCAGAGTCACCAGGCTCCTAGCTAGTACTGGGGAGTGTCTGCAAAGAGTCCTGTGATGTGATCCATTTTCAGGTCTTAAGCCATGGATATCAGCACTTGCTTCAGTGGAGGTAGCAGGGGAGTAAAGTGGACTCTGTGAGGGTCCTTAGTTGTGTTTTTATTTAGTGTGCTGGTTTTGTTTTGGTTGGCCTCCAGCCAGGAATTAGCGCTTTCAAGATCACGTCAGCTGTGGTCCTATAGGAAGAATGCAAACTTGCCCTAGGGACACCTGATTAAGTATTCCGGTTTCTCAGGCAGTGGGCAGGGTTCATAGAGCTCCCAAGAGACTGTGACTTTTGTCTTCAGCTACCAGGGTGGTTAGAGAAAGACCATCAGGTGGAGGCAGTGTTAGCCATGTCTGAGCTCAGTCTCTTCTTGGGTGGGACTTCCTGCAGCTGCTGTGGGTGATGGAGGTGTGGTCCTTAGGCCAATGGAGTTATATTCTCAGGGGTATAATGGCTGCCTCTTCTGAGTCATACAGGTAACCAGGGAAGTGGGGGAAAGCCAGCAGTCACAGGCCTTACCTCATTCCCACACAGCCCACAGTCCTAAAGGCTGGTCTCATTCCCACAGTTCCCCCACCACAGCACCAAGTCTACTTCCTGGCAGCAGGTGACCAGGGCTGAAAACTTGCTGCAGACCACCAGCCTCCCTGCTGAGAAAGCAAGCAGACTCACAGTTTTCAGCATCTCAGGGAGCCTGAAGCAGTTACAAGTTCCCTCAAAGGGTCTGTGGATTCTCTCTGATTTCCTGATATGTTCCTATGGTAATTCTTGGAGCAAAAGTTCATGATGTGAGTCTCTACATGCTGCTCTGTCCATCCAAGCGGCAGCTGCAAGCTAGTCCTGCCTCCTATCTGCCATCTTAATCTGTATCCAGCATTGGTGTATTTATTAGACAATATTTGTGAAGCATGCACAGGCTTGCTACGAAGTCCTCACATGCGATTGTAGGTGTTCTTTGAATGGGCATGTACATTATCAACATAAATTTTAATTTTCCCCATGTTCTTCTATATGAACTCTCCCATGTTGATAGTTGAAATTTACTAAAGCAGTCCCTGATAGTGATTTGTAAGCAATTTGATGAAGTTGAAAATTATGAGTCAAACCCAAGTAGTACTTTTGTACCTAGGCCATAGAATCAGAAAAACTTGGGTTTCAATTATGATCTATCAATCATACTGGATGTTCTTCTGCCTGACTCCTGTTTCTACATCTGCAAAATGGGTATAATAGTAACTACCTATCCTTTTAGTACTGTGTGAAGATAAAATAAGATGAGCCGTAACTTTCTCTAGCAAACAGAAAGAACTCATGAAATGATGCTGTTGATAGCATCATTATTACTTATCACTAGCTTCTAGATTATCTCAATATCTAAGTCTTCCTTTGGGAAGAGGCTCTGAGCTCATTATTTTTCTCAATTATGTTCTATCCCAGAATGTCCATGACTGAGTGTCTTCTGGTCACTTCATTCTAGTCATGACACTCATCCCATCAACTAGTGACTATGCATTCCTTCCCAGTTATTGGACTCTTGTCTAAGCATCAAACTCATTTTTTCTATACTCCCTTTGGTAATTCTAGGGCTGAGGCTCTTAAAAACCTTATTTTTCTTTTCCCAGCAGTTCTGTTAGGCATTGTCACTAGGGGGCACCAGAGGGAGACGGCTAGGCTAAAGGCAGGGACAGCAAACACTTCCTGTTTGTGTCTTGCTCCAGTCTTGGTTTTCTGTTCTTATTTTAGTTTCCTGTTCCTATGTCACTCTAGCATCACTTACACCTGGAAGCACTGGTTTGTTCCAGTAGAATAGCTGATTCTAGTTTGCAATTTTTCCAACAGTTAAAGACCAGCCTCATTTCACCTCTCTGGTTCACCAGCTCTGCAAAGCCTCTCTTCCAAGTCACTAAGTATTAAGTATTTCAACCTCTTTCCTCATCCTCTAGGCCAGATTATACTGTTTTATTTTTGCCTTTTCATTTCTTTAATTCCTAGTTAACAATTTTTTTATTTTAAACTCTATTAAAATAACAGGTAGTATTTTATGTCCTGGCTGGATTCTGGTGGGCACAGATGAGCTGTGCATTCTCCTTAGACTCGTCTTTAGACTCTATGCCAGGATCCCCTGGGGATAATCTTATATCCTAAGATAAGTCAGTTCTTCACCATCCCATTAGATATAGGCGTTTCTCAAAGAATTTCAGCCTCTGTGATTGTTCAAGCTAACTTAGCTCTCTCTCAAAGAAACTCTTGTCACCACATCTAGTATTTTCCATTCATGTCTGCTTGCCCCTTAGAGAACAGACAGATCTGTTTTACCTGATTGCCTCTAGCTATTTTCCTTTAAATCTTACCTCCCAGTGAGATCACCTATAAAAGGCTCCTGGCTCAAGCTAGGAACATAGCCAATTGTTGAAACCGAAGGTAGTAGAGAAAGGTAGACAAACCTGTGCTTCTCATGACTATATCACTTATTTTGCCTCTCTTCCACTTCTTCAATCTCCAGGCCACTATAAAAAATTCAACAGTATTTTCTCAAACATCGTTTTTATCTTAGCTTGTCCTCAAGAATGTACAATGATTCCCTATTGCCCATCAGATCAAGTCTAACCACTTACTTAGACCCTGGGTATCATTAGGATGGCTTCAACCAATTAAACTGAGAAAATTTTATAATCTTAGACTTATTTTTCCATTTTATAGCTCTTGCTTTAGTAAGAAACTCGTTCTTCCAGCGAGTTGTGTGTGTTTGTGCCTGAGTATATAGAAGGAACTAGTGGAACTAGTTACAGTCTATAGGAATAGACCTACTGGGAGAAGAAGATGCCTGGGAAACTGGCCTATGGTTTGGCCAATCTCACAGCTAACATGCAGGGGCACAGTACACTAGGGATAGATGAACAGGGAGCCAGAGACTACATAAAACTTAGCAAAAGCCAAGAGGGAATCCCTTTAGAAATGAAAAACCTTCTTGGGCAGGCCTGAAGCACTCCTCACCCCAGTTACATGCTGTCAGGCTCCACCAGGCATCCTCAAGAGGATTTGAAATCCAATAAATCATCATTTTTCAACCCTGAGGGTTGCTGTACCTCCACAATAAGAGGCCTTCCGTGTACAATAAATAGTATCTTTTACCGGCATTAAAGCTACTTGTGTTTTTGTCTATTTCCATCGGCCAAATATTATCACCCTTTTGACAGCCACAAATATCTGCCAGGTAATTGTCCATAGAAGGACTTCTTTAAAAACGTTCATTAAATAAACAACCATCTACCAATAAATGATTATCTTCCATAATTAAACAGCTATCATCTCTCATTGATTGTATAGTCGTTCTTCTTGTTTTATTATATGTTGCCTACAAGGAAAATGGTTTGTGCTTAATTTATAGGATTTGAAAAGATGGTTCAGGCTGTTTTTATATGATTCTATATAGCCAGCTAAAAATAGAAAATTCACCCAAATGTCTGCATTTTTGGTCTACGTGGCATCAAACACCTAGATGTTTAAAAATACCTGGATCATTGACATACCTTATATATCAGCCTAAGAAGAAAAGTTAAAATGTATAAAGCATATTTACATGTCTTTAGTGTTCTTTCTTTTTACTTGGCTAATAATGATTTTGCTTAAATGTTAAATATTATCTTTTTTAAAGATGACTTAGTACTAAATTATCCTTATTTTGATGTGCCTATAATGACTTTTAAATGTATTTACTGTCATTCATTTCATTTCAATGTTTCTTCTAAGTTACACTCTTGACATTTACTCTATTTAACTCTTCATGATTAGGATATGGCACGATGCCATTTTTTTCACTCTTTCTGTCTTGAGGATTTATGCCATTAACTTAGCTAGATTTCTCACTTAATGGTAAACTTCTCTGATTTCAGAAATCTTCAAAAACTACTGAGGGCAAGATGAGAGATGTAATCAAAAGAAACTTAATGTTACCTGATGTCACACACAATAAAATGAAAGTTTGATGAACCGAGTATGGGGAAATTGTACTGCCTATTTGAATTAATCAGTGGCATACATTTGGAGCTTCGCATGTGGCACATAACAAGATATTTTAAAATTCTTATTTCTTTCCACGAAATGAAATATGTTTACTACGCATATAGTACTGGAACAAGTATTGTATCCTTACTAGAATGTGAAGAATATGCTTAGCTTGATGAATCATCTGGGGGCAGTAAGCATGAGTAGTAGGCAAGGGACTTATTTTTGTATAAATGTCTAACTCACACCACTGGCCAAATTTCACATTCAGCCTCTTATTATACCCTGCCTTAAGAAAAATAACCTGTCTTAGTCAGTTCAGCTGCTGTATATTAGAAAATAATATCACAGATTGAGCAGCTTAACAGAAATCTATCTCTCACAGTTTTGGAGGCTGAGAATTCCAAGATTAAGGTGTTGGCATTTCCGGTGCCTGGCGAGGGCTTGCTTCCTGCTTTGCAGATGGCTGTCTTCTCACTGCACACAGCAGAGTAAAGAGAGAAAGCAAGCTTCCTTAAGTCTCTTGAGCACCAATTCCATCCTGAGATCTTCATCCTTGTAACCTAATTACCTCTCAAAGGCTCCATCTCCAAGTACCATTTTGCTGAAGATTAAAGTTCTAATGTGAATTTTAGGTGGGGACAGAAACATTCAATCCATAGCATAACACTTACATAAGAATATATAATCAATAGCAATTATTTCTATTCTTATCTCCTTAGAACTCATCGCACCTCATAGAACTGAATTTAAATACATTTCCTGATGGCTACATTGCAACGCATTCCAGAAATCCATCAAAACTTGCCTCCCCCAAGGATGCTCAGATGCACTTAGAATGAAGTCCAAACTCTTTTACCTTAACCAACAAGGCCCCACCTGATCTGTCCCTTGCCTTTGACCTTCTCTTTTACCACTCTCTTAATTTATTCCAGTTTTACCAGACTTTATGTTACTTATTTTTCCAGTCTTATTTGCCCCTTAGGACTTGCATTTGCTGTTCTCTTTGCCTGAAAGTTTGCTGCCCTCAAGTCTTTGGCCAACTCATTATTCATATCTAACCTCAAAGGCCAGCTTCTCAGAGAGGTCTTCGCTAAACATCCTAACTCCTCTCTGTTCTACTGTGCTGGACCATATCATTTATCTGTATGTGAAATCATTTATTTACTTCTTGTCATCTGCTGTAGGAAAAGCTGTCCTTCTAAGTCTGGTCCTGGGAGCTTCTCCAGGTTCCTGGTTTGTTTTCCAGTTCTCTGCTGCGACTGGAGCCTGCCCCAAATCCTAAACTGTTTACCTTGGTCTTCCTCCCAGCAGCCCACTCTGCCTTAGAACTGGATCCAGCTCTCTGAACCCTCATACCTTGTGCCTAGAAAAAGCCCTTCCTAAAACTTTTCCTCTTTCAAAGACTCTTGCTGTTGTAGCTAAACTTACTAGGTCTGAATCTTTGGATAGGACCTAGGAACTTTGACTGAATACTTATCTCCTTAAGAAACAGGATGAAAATGAAAGCTGTTCTCTTACTTCTCTAGCATTCCTTGAGGTAGGAAGTTCTTCTGATTCCCAGAAGTCCTTGATGTTTTCAGGAACATCATCTCTGAGAATATGTAATTTCCTATTAATCCTATCCAGACACCAAAAATATGATTCAAGAAGGTTACTGTAGGAAGTACATGGTACAGTGAGGTGGTTAGTTGCATGAGTCTGGAGTCAACATCTTGGTTCAAATCCTAGCTGTGCCATTTACTTACCATATGACCCTGAAGACATTACTGAAGATCCCTGAGCCTTAATCTCCTAAGTATACAATAAGGATCACAAAACAAAGAAATAATGTCATAATAAGGAAAAGTTATTGCGAGAATTCAGGGAGATAATCTAAAGTGTTCAGATTCATGCCAGATGCATTCATACATTGCTTGTGGAGGTGAAGAATGATACGAGCCTATGGAGGGCAATTTGCAATATGTATTAAAACTATACAGGTGCTTACCTTTGGTACAGCATGGCACCCATACCCACAGTTGCACCTTCACAAGTACAACATAGGCACAAGATTATTTGTCAAGGCTTTATTTGTAATAGCAAATATTGGGGAAAACATAAATGCACAGCCACAGAAGATATATAGATTGATAGATAATATTATATATATATTTCCCATAATGCAGAAAAGAAATATATAGGTATATATGGACACATGTCTATATACATAAATATATAACTGTGTGTTATATATTTATACATATATATATGTATATATGTATACACACACACACCCATATATACCTATGCATTTACGTATATATCCATGTATATATTTTTGCTGATTTTTAAAAACAAAATATAGGAAGAACAAAATAGAAACTAATTAAAATTGTTTATCATAAGGGGTTAGATGGAAACTGGGAGAAAGAAACAGGAGTAAAACTTCTGAACAGACATTTTTAATGTGGTTTTGCCTTTTGAACCATGTAGATGTTTTACAATTCTAAATTTAAATTTATATTAAAAAAGATTTACCAAAAGCAAACTCTAAAATTGAAATTGAACAGAAACAAATGAATCTAACTACATATCAACTTGATAATATAACCACACACAGAATGAGAAATAATTAAGTGGATTTGGAACAGAGTTGCCTGACTAAACATTCTTGGTGGAATCGTATCAGACAAATTCAAATTGTGGAATTTCCTCTAGGACATCTATCCTGGAGTCTTTGAAAATATTAATGTTGCAAACCACAAAATGGCAAGGGAGGGCTGTTCTAGATGGACAGAGACTAAAGAGACAAGAGAACCAAATTCGATGTGTTATCCTTCCTTGGATCTTGGATTTAACAGACAAATGACTATAAAAAACATTATTGGAACAACTGGGGGAAATCTGAAGTCAGATTGCATGTTACAATATACTATGGTATCAATGTTAACTACCTTGGATATGATAAATATAAGGTAATATCTTTGTTCTTAGGAGACATATGTTGAAATATTTGAGAGAAAGTATCATGATTCTGCATGAAACCTACTTTCAAATTTTCAGCCAAAAAAAAAAAAAGAAAAATGAGAGAGAAAGCAAATGTGAAAAATGCTTATTATACTATAGATTTGAAATTTTTTGAAATAAAATGTTGGGGAGGTAATTCCCAAAAACAAACAAACTAAAAAGGATCAGTTCTTTTTAGCTATTACTACCTCTGACTCCCCCAGTCCAGGAGCCTATGAGAAGAAAACCAGGAATAAATATATGTGGTCGATAAATAAAGAGGAAATCATATACTGGGATCTATTTTCAGCCTCTGAAGCATGTCAGTTGATAATTTTACTTATTCATTTCCCATGTGATTTGCCCAAACAAATAAAACTGCCTCCAACTTTAAAAAAAGGAAGTGAGACTGTCTCCAAGCTTCCCTGGAAAGAAGCAGTTAAATCTTATCCTTATTTTACCTCCTTCTTTTTAGTGATGTGCCTTGGCAGAAACCCAAGGGAGTACTGTTCCAGCCAGCCTCTGGAAAAAAGGCAGACAACACTACCTCCCACTTTTGTGAGTGATGCTGGGGAGAACGCCGCTACTTCCAACCTGCCCATCTCAATTGCAGTGACAAAGCACCAGGCCAAGAGGCAGATCCCTGGGTAGACGGGTCTGCATTATTTCAGATTTTAAATACTGAAAGCAAGACAGGAGGCCCTCCTCTCAGATCAGGGAGTGGGAAGTGTAATTTGAAATAGATTAAGCTCACTTATCTGGGGTGCATTTAAAGATCTATAAGCCCTTCCTTTTATACTTCTGATACACAATTGACCTAACAAAACACCTTTAGACAGTCCTAAATTATATACTTTTAAAAAATCTTTTTCCCAGATATATAGTATTTGCCTCACAAAACGATGAAACGACAATTTGCCCCTGGCCTTCTATTTTCCTTTCTTTCAAGCCTTAAAAGCCTGTTTCATTTCTATTGCAGGATTGTATCCAGGTATAGACAGATGCCCTTTGTAAGTGGTTAAAAGCTACAGAAAAGCTCTATTGAAACAAAATGCTGCTCATATCCTGATCCATGCTAGGAGGAATAAATCACACAAAAGCACCTAAAGAAAACTGTTTTATAGTTACTACTATGTTACATTAGCTGACAAGGGAGAAGTGATTACATTTACCGATTTTTTTTTCCTTTTTTAGAGGCAGAATCTATGTGCAGTTGAAGAATTTTGTATTATTACTACTGGAATTTGAATTCAGCTAATGAGAGCTAATGGCAAAAGGAGGACTTCTTGTAAAGCTGCTACATCTTTGGTCCTTAGATGAGCCATAAAACTGGGCTGCTTTGCTTCCCTTTGGGACCACAGCACTGATCTGCAAATGTATTTCAAGATTCTATTACTGCATCAATAAAAATATTAAAACGTGCATCTCTTAAAACATGCATCCTAGGCTAGTTATGAAATTGGAAGCTATTAATACCAAACTAACATTGTAAAGTAATACCTTATATTTGCATAGTTATACCTTATATTTGTGCAGAGCACAGTCACATGCGTAATCTCATTTACTCCTGGGAACTGTAGGAGGTAGACTGTGTGGTCAGTCTTTCCACTATGTAGTTAAAGCAACTGAACAAGACAATCATTCTCAATGCTGAAATTTATGTCAACTATTGATCAGAACTGAAAACCGTGACTTGAGAAAGCGAGAGAGAGAGCACTATTCAGTTCTGTCACTTACTAGCTGTGTGGTCCTAGGCAAACGACTAAACTTCTCTGAGCTTCAGTTGTCTCAGCTGGAAGACAAAGAAAATAATACCTACCTCATAAGAATGACATCATGGTTAAATAATTTTTTAGCTTGGCACTAAAAATGATATATATTTATTGATTCATTCATTTAACAAAAGTTACTGTTTTAGTAGTTGAGATGAATGATAAAGATCTAAAAACAGCAAGCAGTATCACTGTACTATTTAAGTTATAGTGCTGGCCTTCATGAACCTTACAGACTAGAAGGATGGCAGACATTTAAGTAAACCATTACAATGTCATTTGATATTGAGGAAAGCAGGCCAAGGCAATCATGCACAATTATGAAGATTTTGCACTGTACAGCCCAGGAGGCAATGTTTATGTCACAGTATATATGATAGAAAACACCCTTGGAGTTGTATAAAGCACTACCTTAGAAGCCATAGACAGCAGCCGTTCAAGAAACAGAGAAAGGTTCATAAAGGCTTCACAGAGGTGACATTTAGTTTAGGTCGTTCAAGAAAAGGGAAAAACTGCATGAGAATTAATGAAATGAATATGGAATTGCAAGCTTACCATTGTCATATATGACAGAAAAATTATATTCAAAAGATAAAAAGATGGGAGTCTGAGGTGGGTTTTAGCTCAGGAGTTCAAGAGCAGCTTAGGCAACATGGCAAAACCCTGTCTCTACCAAGAAAAAAGTAAGAATATGAGAATTAGCCAGGCATGGTAGCACATGCCTGTGGTCCCAGCTACTAGGGAGGCTGAGGTGGGAGGATCACTTGAGCCCAGGAGGTCGAGGTTGCAGTGAGCCAAGATTGGACCACTGTACTCCAGCCCAGGTGACACAATGAGTCCCTGTCTCAGAAAAGAAAGAAAGAAAGAAGAAAGAGAGAAAGAGAGAAAGGAAGAAAGAAAAAAGAAAGAAAGAAAGAAAAAGAAAGAAAGAAACAAAGAAAGAAAGAAAGAAATTAAGAAAGAAAGAAAGAAAAAAAGAAAGAAAGAAAAAGAAATTAAGAAAGAAAGAAAGAGAAAAGAAAAGAAAGAAAATGAAAAAGATAAAAAGAGACCACATGGTGAAGGGCCTTATAAATCATGATAAATAATTTGCACTTTATTCTCAAAACGATAAAATGCTTCAGGGCAAATATGTGGCTACAGCCTCAGCACACCTCCTCTACTTCCCAGCAGCCTCCATTTTCCATTGGGAGATTTACATGGTTCTAGGAATTCATAAACAGTATAAACCCAAACACCCCAAAATGAAGCCTTACCTTAAGTCCACCTATATTGAGATCTTCAATTAAGTGAATGTTATGAGCTGAATTGTATCTCAAAAAACTCCTATGTTGGAAGCGTTAACACCCAGTAGCTCAGAATGTGACTATATTTGGAGACAGGGTCTTTAAACAAATGATTACACTACAATGAGGCTGTAACAGATGGTCCTAGTCCATTCCAATTGGTGACCATGTGAGGATACCACCATCCACAAGCCGGGGAGAGACCACAGAAGAAACCAAACCTGCTGACCTTTTGACTTCCAGCTTCCAGAACGGTAGGAAAACAAATTTCTGTTGTTTAGGCCATCCAATTTGTGGTATTCTGTTACAGCAGTCCTAACAAACTAGTAAGTAAGCCGGTAAAATTCTATTTATTATTTAAGCCAGTTTGGGATTTATTTTTTGTTACTTTCTATCAAAATATTTTTAACTGATGCAGGTATCAATGAAAGACTCTAAGCAAAGGAATGACAAAATTTTATGTACAATTTAGAAAAATATTACTGACAACAAATGGGAGAAGAACATGCTGGAAGAGGCCAGAAGTCAGCAAAATAGTCTTACTGCCAAAGTTCAAACAAGAAGGGAAGACAATAGAATGAGCTATATGTCCTGACCCATTAAAAAGATCTCTCTTTCTCCCACACCATCTCTCTCCCTACACACACACACACACACACACACACACACACACACACACACTTAAAGACAGGGTCTCATTCTGTTGCCCAGGCTGCAGTGCAGTGGCACAGACACAGCTCACTGCAGCCTCAACCTCCCAGGCTGTTTATTCTCCCACCTCGGCCTCTCGAGTAGGGACTACAGGTGCACACTACCACACCCAGCTTATTTATTGTTTTTTTTGGTATTTTTTTGGAAAAGAGGTTTCACCATGTTTTCCAGGCTGGTCTCAAACTCCTGGTCTTAAGCGATCCATCTGCTTCAGCCTCCCAAAATGCTGGGATTGCAGGCAAGAGCCACCACACTCAGCTTCAAGACTTATTTTTAATGGGTAAAACCAAATTGCAAAATAATTTATATTACGTGTCCCATTTTTATTTTTTTAAATCCTCATAATTTATGTGTGTATATGCATTTTACTTTTTACTATATATGTTTTCTGTCTGAATTTTTTAAAATGAGAATTATATTTGTTATGTAATTTTTTAAAAGACAATTTAAGAAATAATGACCAAGACATGTAACTCTGTGGCCTCGAGTGGAAAGAATGAGTTTGAAAGATGTTTGACAGTCACCTATCTAAAGTCATTCTTTTAGGTAAGGTTCTAACCCACCTCATCATGACTCTTTTCTGGAGTGGCCCTCCCCAGAATGATCCTCCTTCCTTGAACTCCTCTTCACTCTCTGGATAAGCATTACTTCTTCCCACTGTACTAAAGGTTAACTTTTCATGATTCTGTATATTCCAACTGGTTGTTGGCTCCAGAAGTTCCCATTTATTCTTTTTTTGTAGTCTCATTGCATTCAGTTTGTTATGTTACACATAGCAATTATTCAAATATCCCCTTGTTAGTTGATCATTTTTTTCCAGTCAATGATACTTTCCTCCATTCCCCACTTCCCCTACCCTGTCCACCCCTAACCTGAAGAATTAAGAGTGCTTTTGTCATACAGGACTCTACTCTCTCGAGTTCCAGTTTTAGCTCTGTTTCTGCATCATGAGATGACCTTGGGAATGCCTCTACTTCTCTGGGAAAGTCTCTGTCTCTCTGGGTCTATTTCTATGAAAACTTTCACAGAAATATTTGGAGGTGTCAAGATTAAAAGTCAAGGTGGTCAGAACCTGTTAGGCACGGAAGAGAAAAGCTGGCTGGAACAGGAAGGTAACATCAGGGAGGAAATCTTATGTCAGAAGGAAGATAGTCAAAGTTACCTTCTAGAGGCAGTGCATTCGATGAAGGCATCCATTTAAGAAAAGCAATAGGGCAGTGACACAGTTAATATGGCTTTACCACCAGAAACCCATGATTTAATCATGTAAACTGTCCTCGAGTGAAGAGAACGAGTGCCACAAACTGGTTCAATTCTGCCGAATTCTCCTTGTCAAAATATTTACTGAGTTTACTCAATAAATATTCATTGAGTGTTTGTATTTCTGAAGCACTGTGGTCAGTACTAAGAAGACAATAATAAACAAGGTAAGCATGTTTCCTGCTTTCATGAAGCTTAAGCTCTAATGAAAAATAAAGGTAAGTAGTCTATGTAATTGAGACCCCTGAAGTACAGTTTCGCAAACTACAATGTGAATCGTGCCCTGGATAAGAAGTATAATGGAAGAAACCTTCATACTTTGTTGGTGGGAATGTAAATTAGTACCACAACTATGGAGAACTGTTTGGAGATTCAGCCCCCAAAAAAACAAAAAACAAAAAACAAAAATAGAGCTACCATGTGATCCAGCAATCCCACTGCTGGGTATATACCCAAAAGAAAAGAAATCAGAATTTTGAAGAGGTATTTGCAGTTCCATGATTGCTGCAGCACTGTCCACAATAGCTAAGATTTGGAAGCAACGTAAGTGTCCATCAGCAGATGAATGAATCAAGAAAATGTGGTACATATACCCAAGGGAGTACTAATCAGCCATAAAAAAGAATGATATCCTGTCATTTGCAACAACATGGATGAAACCGGAGATCATGATGTTAAGTGGAATAAACTGCACACAGAAAGACAAACATCACATGTTCTCACTTATTTGTGGTATCCAAAAATAAAAATAATTGAACTCATGGACATAGGAGGTTATCAGAGGCTGGGAAATACAGTGGTGATGCAGGGAGGTGGGGAGGGGGCAGGGTGGGAAGAGTGGAAGGTAAAGATGATTAATGAATTTAAAAAAGAAAGAATGAATAAAACCTACTATTTGATAGCACAACAGGGTGACTATAGTCAATAATAAGTTAATCGTATATTTAAAAATACTCAAAGAGTATGATTAGATTATTTGTAACACAAAGGATAAAACAAAGGGATAGCTACCCCATTCTCCATGACATGCTTATTTCACATTGCATGCCTGTAACAAACACATCATGTATCCCGTAAATATATACACCTACTATATACCCACAAAAATTAAAACTTTAAAAATTTCAAGAAGTACATAATGGGTGTTATGAACTGAATGTGTCTTCTCAAAATTCATATGTTTGGACCCCAACCCCTAATGTAATTTACTTGAAGACAGAGCCATCATGGAGGTAATTAAGGTTAAATGAGATCATAAGGATAGGCCCTGATCTTACGGGATTCGTGTCTTACAACAAGAGGCACTAGAGAACTTACTCTCTTTCTACCATGTACAAACACATCAAGTAAGTGGCCATCTACAAGCTAGGAAGAAAATCTTCGTCAGAGAAACCATCCCTGCTGGACCTTGATCTGGCAATTCTAGGCTTCAGAACTGTGAGAAAATGAATTTCTCTTCTATAAGCCACCTGGTCTATGGTATATTTTAATGGCAGACCAGGCAGACTAACACAATGGGAAAAATGCAGACTGTTGTAGGAGCACCTCACACTATTTTAGCGGTTCATAGAAGGCATCCTAAGAGAAAAATGAAACGTAATATTAGCTACAAAAAAGAGTTTTCTAAGGTCAAAGAGAGAATTGGTGAAGGGGGTAGGGAAAATTGTTGAATGAAAATGGTTTCCCAAAGAGCAGAGCTCCTATGAAAGAGAACAAGACACATTTACAGTCCATACTGAATGGGTCATAAAGTTGAGGGACCCAGTCAGTGAAAAGATTAGCAGAGGCAGGGTCACAGAGAGACTTTTATAAACCTTGATAAGGAGTTTATATTTTACCTTGAGATTAATAAAAGTGCTAAAATATTCCTAAAATATTAAAATTAATAACTGAAATTATTTGTTCCCTGTAACATGATTGGCAAACAGTCTGGAAGGAAATTTCCACTTTCGCAGCTTTTCAAACATTTGCTCAGCACCACATGGTGGCACTCGGTGACATTTGTTTTATAAATGACTGGTTTAGGCCTTTTCTGAGGACATTGTGATTCACATCTTACCATCACAGTGGTTCCAAATCAGAGGATTTTTTAATGATCTCTTACTGATATGTTAAGAGAGACTTTCTCTATGGCAATCCCTGTAATAATTTTACCCTAGAACCTCGGTTTCCATTTGGGTTGCCTCTTAAGACTCAGTCCTTGCATCTGTTATCCCCAGATTAGCTAACACAGTGCTAGACTTGTGAAGACTGACTTTAAATCATCTACTCTGTCTCAAGAACAATTCTGTGTATTCTGGTAGTTTCTACAAACTGCTAGTCCTTGGATGGGTATCACCACTACAGTTTTACATTTTTCATCCTTCTGGAAAACAATAGCTAAACATCAGAGCATGACATAATGTTTTGTTTAGGGGTCTGTCAAGCATGTCAGGTCAAAATCTCTCTTTTTGGCCTTCAAATTGTTTTGAGAGATCCCATAATAGCATTGCACCACATCTGGTCTTCAGGGAAACAGACTTGGAAAACAAGAGTTGATGGACCCTGACAGCCAGTTTCTGAGGTTTGTCCCTCCAGTCAGCCAGTCATAGGAGATAGTTACACTTTGACCTCAAGCTCTCTGCCCTGCCTCCCAAGGCCTCCCATAGCACTATACACTCACATCTGTTTAGAGCCCACTGCTTGCTAGACATACTTTAGTCTCAGATTTTGAGGAAGATGGCTATCTCTTAGAAATCTTTTAGCTCTCTTAGAAACACTTTTGTATACTATTCATTTGTTTTGTGTGTATCTGGTGCATAGAAAAAAGCTCGATGTGATAAAATTAAGAACTGCAGCTATGGAATGATTAACACCATAAGCCAAGCCTAACATTGACAAGGTAAGCAAATCCCCAACCCCAATCTAGCACCATTACTGACTGCAGCTGGCAGTAAGAAGTCATTTGGAGGAGAGATGCTTTTGTGATCAATAATCTTTGAACATCTTATATAGAAATACCAGGTTTGAAACTAAACAAGAGGCTTTCTAAGAAAGCAAACCTTCCAAATTGCTTCAGCAATAGAACTGTGTTTTCTACAGTTTGAGTGTGTCCTCCCCAAAGCAGCAATGTTGGAAGGTGTGTTATCAAAACACCAGGGGTTTGGTCTACATTCTACTGCTTGCTGCACAGAAAGCCAATCACTGAGAGAAGGAGCATTACCAGGGAAGAAGGCTTTACTTGGGTGCTGCAGTCAAGGAGATGGGAGATGAGTCTTAAATTCATCTCCCTCATTGACTGACTAAAATTAAAGGTTCATATAGCAGTAAATTAATGTATTTACCTGCAGGAAACCAGGAATTAAGGAGGGGTAAGGAAGAGGGGTTGGTCAACAGAAAGCAGGGTCAGTTAGGCAATCATGATGAGTGAGAGGTCTGGTGTCTCATTGTCTAGATGCATAATCTGGTAAGTTTCAGTTCTTTGATATTATCTGGGAGTACTAATGGTTGGTTTCCTGAGAAAGGAACTCAGATAAGACAAATGAAACTTTCTCAAGTTTTAAGACTAGGAGGGTCAGTTTCTATGTTTATTCAAAAGAAACCATAAATATCAGTTCTATGGGAATTCTAAGGGACAACTGGGCTAGTTTTATGTGGAGCCTAAAAGGAGCTGTTTAGAACACAAGGGCTCCAACTTCATGAATAATTTAATGCCAATTATAAAATACCTTGTGGCTGTGAGTTTGAGCTTTCTCTCTCTCTCTCTCTCTCTCTCTCTCTCTCTCATCCTCTTACCTTCTGTCATGGAATGACAGAGCAAAAAAAGTCCTTACCAGATGTTGACACCTTAATATTGGACTTCTCAGCCTCTAGAACTGTATGAGATAAATTTTTTTATTAATTATGCAATCTGTGGTATTCTGTTATAGCAATGCAAAATAAATGAAGACAATGTTATTCAAGCTAAAACTGGAGGAAGATCAAGAGTATAGGGCTTCCTGAGACTTGGCAGAGTTTTGTGTGATTTTTTTTTCCCCTAAGAACATATAGTCCTAAAGGACCAACTCACTTGAATTTATAGCTGCTGAATATTAGACCTTTGTCAAATGCATAGCTTGCAAATATTTTCTCCCATGCTGTAGGTCTTCTGTTTTCAGACCTCTATTTGCATAAGCATTGGACTTCTTTAGCAGCTTTGACTAAGTCATTGGATCTACTTTATATAGAAATAATATTGAATGCCTACCTTGCCAGAATAGCTCTTATCATTTCTAGTATTCTCTCCACAAGTATCTTTGCTGGTACCTCCCTTTCCCCTAGACCAGCTTTCAGCTCTCTGCTGCCAACTATTAATAATGTCTTTACTGATCGCCTCTCCATTCTTACCCTTAATTGTCTGCTTGTACTGGGTCAGGTTCATGGGGAAACCAATTCTGAGACAGATCTGCATGCAGAAGTATTGGAGAATGCAGTTAGGATGCACACATGCAAAGGACTGAAGAAAACAGGTTTAGAGAATAAGAAATTGAAATGAGATGTATTTACAATAGAGGCCAATTGCACCGGGCCTTCTGAAACTAACATATTTATTCAGTGTTTCCAAGTTAAGACAATGTGGCCAGGGCTTTATATTCCCAAATCCACAGATTATTAGGCAAAGGATGCTCTAGGAAAGGGTTATAACCTTGAGGACAAGGCAGCTCCAGCAGGCAGAGGGCAATTTTTGGAGACAGTCTTAGCTGTGAGACCTTAGCAGCAACACTCCCAGAATCTGGGGAAGAGGGGTCTTGAGGCGGAAGGTGAATGTGAGCAGTGCCCAGAGCATCTTTCATACCTTCTCACCCCAATAATGTCAGGAAGAGTTTAGAGTGATGTAACCACCTTTTCTCCCCTCTCCATTTGGTTCATCATCCTTCTGTCATTCCTCCTTACTGGCAAATTCTAGCAATGCATTATGGTCATACCCCAAGGGGACTCCTGCTTCTACTCCTCCAAAAGTATCATGCCAAGCAAGCAGCTTAGGCCTAGGGTCTGGTGGTTTTAAATTTTGTGTGTTTTGATAGACTTAAATACATTTTGTAATTTTTTAAAGGGAATATTTAATAATCATTTCTAATTTCTCTGGCTAGTTTTTAATTGCAAATGTACAGTATTTCAGCTACATTTGGGTGAGATCAATTTTTGTCTACCATCCAAGAAGGCTTACAGCCATTGTTTCTATGAGAAAATGTATATTGAGTTCCAAACACTAAGCTCAAAAGAAGTTCTGGAACAGTGCCCAGGTGAAGACTGCCACACAGGTAATGGCTAAAATGAGCACGTTACAATTGTCAAACTCTTCAAATGCATATAGAGAGAATAAAAGCCCATTAAGGGCTGAAGCTGCTTTTCAAATGTGCCTTGCTTAAACCGGTGCCTTAAGGCCAAAATATTGTTCTCACCAATTTGTTCCCAACAAATAAATCCACTACCACACACTCCAAAACAAGGTAGGCTGTTTCAAAAGATCACACATTTTAATGGAATCACACTTCATTTCTGGAACAAGCACATCTTGCCCAAGCAGCTCAGCTGTCATTATAAACAGGATCTAGTCACTGCTCCCTCTATCCATAGCATTATCCCTATTTTACCGAAAAGGAAGCTGGCATGATGTGCTTAAGTGACTTTAGCCCCACACTAGGGATCAGGACCACAGCAGCTGGTGGGAGCACAGCCTTCCACAGCCTTTGCATGGGTTCCTGGCTCCTTGCCCCAGCCTGGATTTCCTCCCAGCTGCAGGGCCTGAAATGTCCCTTTAAGTCTCCTTGGCTCCTTTCACCTGTGAAACAAGCTGAAAACAGCCTTTCCTGGGAAGATTCAGTGTTCATTCACTAATCAAAGAAGAACAACCCATCACCCCTCCAGAGGGGCACAGACTCAACACAGTTTCTGAGGAGGGCTTTATTCTCCTCCCCAAAGGGGGTCAGAATTTCTTAGGTTTGAGCCCCCTTATTCTTTTGACAGCTATATTAATAATTGCCCCATCTCTCCCCTGGCATAGCTGTACCACCGAGTAAAGCCCAGTGTAGGAGATGTGCCCAGTGCAATAATGCTGGCTAAATAAGTGCAGTTCATTACCTCCCAACAGTCAGGGAGTTTAAAATCCATCAATTCATCCCACGTGAGGGAGATTATGTGATTTACATGTTAAAGTGCCCCTGTGGTTTGATTTGCATAGCAAAGATTTTGGGGGCATGGAAACAAAGCATCAGTGTGCATGACAAGAGTACTATTAGCATAGTGCCTTCAGATTTTCAGACAGCCCAGCCTGGCAAACAATCCCGCACCTTCGCCACATGTGTGGAGTTTATCAGATTTGACAATTTCTCATCCACAATCAGGAAAGAGGTTAGGGAGTTGGGGTGTGGAATGACGTTTACTAGAAAGGCTGTCTTAAATACAATAATTAGTCTCTCCTTAAAAGACTTCCCTCCTCCCATCACTTTCTTCTTATATTCATTTCAAGGTAGAAATATTCTACCTGATCATTCTGGAAGAGCCCAGCCACACCCATTTCTAAATGCAGAAAAACTCAAGCAGTAGCTCCACCATTATCAGCCCACCCTCTGCCTAACCACACACATAGACGCACGCACACACCACTGTAACCTTACTAAAACCTGCTGGGACGCATTAAGATCTCCCAACTAGAGCACTTTGGGCTCAAACTATTTGGCTGGCCTTTGGCAAAATTGCAAAATTAGTTGAGGCTTTCCAGTTCTCTTCTGAATGGTTCTTCTGGCCATTGCTCTCACTCCTCTTGATTAACTTACAGTGGGAGATGAACCTAACATAAGCCACAAAGAGCTGGTGATGTTGTAGGTCTTGCTTCCTATTGTGGGAAGTCCTTCAGGAGTCCAGACTAGAGAAGGGAGGTTACTGGATAAGCACAGAGTCAGAGCAAATAGTGTCCTTGGGGGCCCTTCTATTAGCCTGTCCTTGCAGCTTGAAAACCCAAGAGGCGGTTGGTGAGAGAAAAAGCAGGTTTGATCAGAGAGCCAGCAAACAGAGAAGATGGTGAAGAAGTGTTCTGAAGTACCATCTTGAATTTCTAAATTTACTACAGGGGTTTTAAAGGAAAACTTGATATGGGAGACATGTGGGAGTGATGCAGGGTATTGGGTCTGTGTGTCTTGTTCAAATGGCTATCTTGGGTAAGAGATATACCTAGTTGGCATTATGTTCACTTTGGCCCAATGGTCATGGACTAATTGTTCATGAGTCCCCTATGCGGGAGGATTCTGCAATCTGGGCTCTGTGCTGGTTTGTTTCAAGATTAGCCTCTGAAATTCCTTAAGCAAGAACATAGATAAGCCTGCATTGCCAGAGGGGAGTAACTAGAGAGGGAAGAAATGAAGGGGTAAGAGTGGAGGAAGGAAAAAAAAAATAATGGGTGATTAAAATATATTTTTATGAGGTCCCTGTTTACAAATCGAGGGCACTGGGATGAGTTGCTCTTCCACTACCATTCACTCCCTTGATTCCTCAAATGCCCATGATCACTAAGGCTTTATGATTACAAAAATGAATAAAACAAGGTTGTTGCCATCAAGGAGCTCCCAGGCTAGTAGGGGAAACAAAAATGTAAGATCGTGTGTTTAGTGCTACAATAGTGATATGGTTTGGCTGTGTCCCCACCCAAATCTCACCTTGAATTGTAATAATCCTCAAGTATCAAGGGTGGCACCGGGTGGAGATAATTGAGTCATGTGTATGGTTTCCCTCATACCGTTGTTATGGTAGTGAATAAGTCTCACAAGATCTGATGGTTTTATAAATCGGAGTTCCCCTGCATAAGCTCTCTGGCCTGCTGCCATGTAAGATGTCCCTTTGCTCTTCCTTGATCTTCAGCCACGACTGTGAGGTCTTCCCAGCCCTGTGAAACTGAGGCCATTAAACCTCTTTCCTTTGTAAATTACCCAGTCTCACGTACGTCTTTATTAGTAGCATGAGAACAGACTAATACAAATGATATGCTCGGAGAATGATGAAGGAGCACTAAGCCAGCAATGAGCTATATGGAAAGGGAGGGACAGCGTGTCAGGGGAGGAGACGTCTAAGCCAGGACCAAAGGATCTATAGGGAAAAAAATGAAGTTGAACATCCTCGTGCTAAATAGGACTAGATAGGGCCATCTTAACCAACTCTTGCACATTGTTTTGACTCTTTGCAGATGCTTATTATTTCCTCCTGCACCCCTATTCCTCTCCACAACACTTAGCTACTTCAGTTAAGTTATAATTGACTAGGTGAAGGCTTTTTGAGGAACACAGTGGCTCTCAAAGACATCCTGTTTCTTTCCTGATTGTTTGGCCCCACTGCTATTACCCTGACTATTCTGAGGGCACCTATGTCTCTCAATCCACTTGTCCCTAAATCTACTCCCTGCAACATACACATACACACCACCCACCCTAAAATGTATTTAATTTGTATCCTATTTCATCATTCATTCATGTAATATCTATATAACAGCACTGGTTAGGAAGCTTGGAGGGCTGGATTTAAGTCAAAGAGTCTCTCCTTAATCAAACTAATCAGGCTTCTTTTAACTTTCTCTTCAATCAGGTCTGACTTTTAGGCTTTGGTGTTAGTCTCTGCATTGTTCAACTTTAACAAGAATCGTGCTAAGTCGCTTTAGCCAGAATCTCCCATCCTCAGTATCTGATCACCTTTGACATCTGATCAGGTTCTTCCTCCTCCATCATCACTCAGATGATGTCTGAGCACCTTGGCCCGCCTTCAGCAAAAATCATACCAAGTCAATTTTGGTAGAATTCCCTCTACCTTACACCTGATATTTCCTCTTAGTAATTTCCCATCCATTGACACCCACCTTGCCCCTCCTTGGCTATAAATTCCCATCTTTCTATACTTGTTATAAGTTGAGCCCAGTCTCTCTCCCCTATTCCAGAACATTATTTCAGTGCTTCCTATACCTATCATGATGGTCCTGAATAAAGTCTGCCTCAGCATTCTTTTTTTTTTTTTTTTTTTTTTTTTTTTTTATACAGAGTCTCGCACTGTCACTCCAGCTGTAGCGCAGTGGCACAATCTTGGCTCACTGCAATCTCTGCCTCCTGGGTTCAAGCAATTCTCCTGCCTTAGCCTCCCGAGTAGCTGGGACTACAGGCATGAACCACCATGCCCAGCTAATTTTTTTGTATTTTTAGTAGACAGGATTTCACCATGTTGGCCAGGATGGTCTTGATCTCCTGACCTCGTGATCTGCTGCGTCAGCCTCCCAAAGTGCTGGGATTACAGGTATGAGCCACCACACCCAGCCACCATTCTTTAACAAGTATGAATAATTTTTCTATGACAAGCCTTGACTCTGCTACACTGGTTATCTGGGAAAGTCACTTAATTCCTCTGCAATCCAGTTTTCTCCTAAGAAGTAAGAGAAAACCTCTAAGATTTCTTCCAGCCCTAATGTAAGAGAAATTAATAGGGCATTCTGGTGCACAGTGGTATCAGACAAAGTGAGCCACAGGAATGAGGAGGCTGAAGGCCAAGATGAATGTCCAAGAAACCCCACTTTACATGCTTAGTCACCTGTCGCTTTAAGAGTTTGTCACTTAGAGAGCCACTTTCTAAGTCTTTAGAAGAAGAATATCAACAACTGTATCTCTGGGATGTTGTGAGAGTTAAATATAGTGCTCTATGTGAAAAGCTCTTTGCAAATTATAAATGCAACACACTGTTACTAATGTGTTAACTCAGATGAGATTGAAATTTCAAGTACTAACAGCAGGATACTGGGAACATTCCTTTAATCTATTGGTTTTCAGTGTGGAGGTGGGAGAGATTTTGCCACCAGGAGTTATTTGGCAATGCCTGGGAACATTTTTGATTGTCACAACTGAGGGAAGGGGAGAGGTACTACTGGCATCTACTGGATAGCAGCCAGGAATGCTGCTAAATGCCCTACAAAGCACAGGACAGCTCCTCACAACAAAGGATTACCCTACTCAATAGCAAACCTAATACTCGAAAGTCATCCTATATCATGGCTATGTTTTCCTGGGGACAAAGACAAGTCGAGACAGTATGGACCACCAATACTAATACTCCATAAATACCTAGACTCCCAAAAAGTCCCATGGCCCTGTGACAAAGCTCCAGCTGAAAACAATTTCCTTCAGAGATTTTATCACCAAGCTCTTGGCTACAGGGATTTGAATGGAGACTGTCCTGTGGCCAGAAATTTCATAAACGGATGTGAAGAAAGATCACGGAGCATGCTGGTAACTCTAGAAAATTTGTGCTCTCTTTTTTTTGTTAGGACTGGGGGGAGGAAAGCCAGATCACTGAAACACTCACTGTGCATAATTAAGCAATGGGAGCTATGGTATATGAAGAGTAACATGATGCATCATTCATACTGTGGGGTTGAACTCGTTGATTCTATATGTATTACATTCTCAAGCACACAGAAAGGATGTAGTTACAGAAATCATTCTTCCTGAAAATCTACTAATCTAAAGGTTGGAGCAGGCATGCTGTCTCTCACCTGTAACCCCCAATGCTTTGGGAGGATGAGGCTGGAGTGACGGACTATGTTAACTTCTCTTCCTGGGTCCACAAGGGGCGTGGTTTCAAAGGCAAGAACTTCCCAACACCATGCCTCCATCCACCTCCCCATCGGGGAAACTAGACTTCTTTTTCTTATTTTCCTGAGTGCAGGCTAGGCAAAATTCCAGGTGAGCTTCCTTTGTTCAGAAAGCCCGCCAAGAGCCCTGGAAGGAGGGGCTCTGTTGTGGGCCCAAGCAACCAGTCTGGGATCAGAGTCAAAGATCAATCACTCCAGAGGAAGTTTGAAAGAACTCCTTTCATTGGACAAAAACGTGAATGGGGCGGGAATAACTTCAAAGTTAAAATTCAGCTGCACCTTACCTGCACAGATTTCCCTCTCTGGGATCACCTCCCACAACAGCGTGAGAGCTCTCTCTACACCCCACCCCACCCCCCACCCCCACCTAATAAACCGTTCTTTACAAAATTGTCTGGGTCTGATATTTACTTAACAGGTAAGCTCACCCTGCTGCCAGGGCCTCTTCCCCACTCCTGGGGCCACGGAGCCCAAGAATCTCTAGCATATCAAATGGGCGGAGTGGAGGGGGGAAGCTAAGCCCTGACCAGTCTGTCTGGTGATCCAGTTACGGGAAGATGGTTTGAGGCCAGGAGTTTGAGACCAGCCTGGGCAACATAGCAAGGTCCCGTCTCTACAAAAAAATAAAAATAAATAGAAAGCATAGCTGGGCATGGTGGTGCACCCTGTAGTCCTAGCCACTCGGTGAGCTGAGGCAGGAGGATCGCTTGAGCCCAGGAGTTTGGGGTTGCAAACGGACCACTACACTCTAGCCTGGGCTACAGAAAGAGACCCAAAGGTCTGCTAGGTCTCAATGTAAGGGGATCAAATGTCTGTTATATTGATATATGTCCTTTCATTTTTGTTTCTCTGGATTTTGTCTGTTTTTTAGGGACAGAGTATTGCTCTGTCACCCAGGCTGAAGGGCTGTGCACGATCATGGCTTACTGCAGCCTCAAATTCCCAGCCTCAAGTGATCCTCCCACCTCAGCCTCCAAGGTAGCTGGGAATACAAGCATGTGTCACTACACTCGATTTTTTATTTTAATTTTTTTGTAGAGACAGTATCTTACTATATTTCCCACACTGGTTTCAAATTCCTGGGCTCAAGTGATCCTCCTACCTTAACCTCCTAAAATGTTGGAATTACAGGTATGAGCCACATACCCGGTGTATAATAGAAATTCCTGTTAGTTACTGCTTTTAAAAATATTTGATCACTAGCTGAGTGTTACACAATTTGAAACCTGAGTATTATTTGTATTTGGCTACCAGTTCAGCCTTAGTTCTGAAGAGACAACCCAGGTTGAAGGGTGAGTGTTATTTGGTTAGCTCTTTAGTGGGTTGGTAGTTTCAGTTTTCAACTTGTTCAAAACCTCAGATGAAGAAAAAGATTTTCTGAAAAAAGAATAATTATTACCTTTAAAAAATAAAACAGGAAAAGAGGATAAAACCCCTTAAAACATATTATATTATCACCATAATCTATGAGGAGGATGTTAAAATAAATGAGAAAACAAAATCATAAGGAATAAGAAAACTTTGAAGGTAGGAGTAGAGTTCACCACCTTTAAATTGTTGAAATCCATGCCAAAAATTCTGAAAATGCAACAGTTGCCCTGTCTGTACTTTCTCCTTAAACCTGGTGGTTTCCTGCTCCATGTTATGCCAATTTGTTCTCTAAAGGGCTTTTTGAATAGCAGTGACTTGGTAGGTGATTATATTGCAATGCTTGACCATTCTGTCTTGATTTGTCATGTTCATATCAGATTTCCAGCCTTGAGCCTGATGTTAAGGTCTATGAATCCTGACATCTCTGACCTGAGCTGAGAGTTCTTTCCTTTACCCTCTTGAAATGTTAGTGGGGGCACTGGCACTGACTCTCTCCGCTGAGATAAGAGCCTGGCAGTGAAATAGCGCAGTGGAGGTGAAACCCTTGTAAAACACAGAGCTAAGGCATAATAGTTTTAAGGTGAACAGAGGTCACTGCTCCTGAGAGCTTGGCGAGGTGGCACTGACAACACCTACAGAAACCCTGGTTTTGTAGTGCGCTGGTAATTGTAGTCTCTTTGTGAAGAAGTCACTGATTAAGGTTTATGCAGATAACATTCCAGATTTTTCCTGTGTCTAAGCTTGGCACTTTTGAAAATGGTATGAAATCTGTCAAGTCAGCAGGGTGCCATTTTTGAAATTACTACTACAATGAACTAAGTGGCACCTCACAGGATTTACCCCGTGTTCAAAAATTGTTCTTACAATTAAAGGATAAAACCATTTGATAAACTCCTAGGAGTAATTTAGGTTCTAGGTGAACCCAACTATTTCGGGCCTGCTTTTGTCCAAGTCCTTTCCCCTAGGACCCTGCATGAACTCTGAAATTTTTTAATTAACAGGTTTTTTGTCAGAAGTTCTTAAAAGGTATTATTCTCCTTCCATCTCTGAACATGCATGCACACACACACACTTTGCAGAGTTCACTTTAAAGGTTTCTGCTTAAGGACGATCCCAGCTTCAAAAAGGGCTTGAAAGGGGTTTGAGGCAGTGAGAGAAAAATAGAAGACAGCAACGCAGGAGGTGCCACCTCAAAACCTGTAGATCATTTGTGTTTAGGATGTGATCTGTAAGTTTAGACAGGAGTGGCTGACGGCTGAAGGAAGGAGTATTTATTTGCTAAAGACTTGTATATGTTTAATATGGAGGACAGTTCTTTCTGTAGTTGCCTAGATTAAAGAATGTTAAGTAAATGGCCAAAATAAGTGGCTACGGTAGGGTCACCTAAATTGGGTGGCATTGCTTGCATGCTTGGCCTAGAAGAGCCTCAGAGCTTTCTAGGATATCAATCTTCTAGAATAACAAAGGACTAAAGGGGAAAAAAATCAACGGACTGACAACTGTTTACTTGAAAATATTCCCAGAGGCTATACATGCTTCAAGAAGTATAGACTAAACATTTTTTCTTTCACATAATGAGGAAATTGAGCCAGTCACACTGTCTGAGCAGCTGTGACCAAGGAAGCTCACCAGGACCTGGGCAAGCACTTAGGAGATCCTCAGGCAGTGTGTGTTCTGTCTGTTAGAGTAAGGAGTTCGGGAAGACAGAGGCACAAATCTCCACAGCGTCTGTCTCAGAATGGTAAGGAAACAATGTCTCTGAGACAAAGGCGGCTCAGAACACATGGCCTCACTCTTGCTTGGGTTTTGTTGAAAATAATTGCCAACATGCCATTGACACAAAAGTGCTTTAAAATTGAATTAAACAAGGCTAATAAACATAAAAAAAGCGAGAAGGTGTATAATTACTTCTGTTCTTTTTACTAGTATCTTATTCTACATGGTTCCCTTTGTTTCTGAAACCTAAAATTTTCATATGCATCAGAACACAGTTTTGTGAGTTTTTTTCTTTTTTTTGTTGTTAACTAAAGAATCCATTTAGGGAGGTGGGGGTAAGGGGAAGGAGAGCATTAGAACAAACACCTAATGCATGTGGGGCTTAAAACCTACATGACTGGTTGATAGGTGCAGCAAACCACTATGGCATATGTATACCTATGTAACAAACCTGCATGTTCTACGCGTGTATCCCAGAACTTAAAATAAAAAAGAATCCATTTAAAGATAAATATTCTGAGATATGCTTAGCTTCCCAGTTTCCACCCTGAAACGAAGTCTATGTTACACTTAGAGTCTCCTGGTGAAATGTTTAAGGTCAAACAGTGTTTAATAAATTGTCAGTCTTATCTGAGAAAAGTCACCCCTCTACCCCGTCTTTCCATTTACTGCATTTTTCTATATGAGGAATGCTATATCTGAACAATCCATTTTAAAAATAAACAAAACTCTGTGGGTAGCTGATCTTAGATTGTGCCCAAGATTCATCTTTGTATCTACCCTAAACTGTGTTGTCTTCCAGTCACGATGCTTTGCCAGCCCCTGAATGGAAGTCGCTCACATGGGAAACAGAAAATCCATCTATTAATTGTCCCAGAAGGATCTTTCTCAACATGAATGTTTCTATGAGTTGTTTATATACCGTTGACTGTAACCCTATTACTTCGATTGGAAACAGATGTTGGGATGTTGTGAAAAAGTAATATTCATCTCAAAAATTTCATTTAGATCACTGTACATGAACACCCAGAGATAAATGAAGGGCTGAGGTAATAGGATATAAGACCATGAAAAAAATTCAGAAATAGCTTACTTTTGCTATGTGCTTCATCTTCTGGAAGTAGGAGAAACACACATGGCCAAAAATTGATTGGGAATTAATTAGAAAATTCTATGACCTAAATCAAGTGATAAACTATGAGAAAATAAATTTTTTCCATACCTTGCAAGTTTGTACTTCCCTGGTAATATCTGTTTTATTACATAGTGTTGCTATGGTTTGCATGTGCGCGCCCGTCCTCCCCCGCCCAGCCCAGTCCATCCAAAGTTCGAGAGGTGGATACTTAATTCCCGGTGAAACAGTGTTGAGACGTAGGACCTTTAAGAGTTAATAAGGTCACAAGGGCTCTGCTCCCACTAAATGGATTACCACCCTTATTAGGAGAGTAGGCTTGTCATCACAGCTTTGTTGTTATAAAAGTAAGTTCGATCCTCTCTTGCTCTTTCTGGCCCGCATTTGCTCTTTTGTCCTTCCACCTCCACCATAGGATGATGCAACAAGAAGGCCCTCTTCACATGTGTGACCCTTGACCCTGGACTTCCCAGCCTCCAAAACTATAAGAAAAAAAATCTCTTTTATTTATAGATTTCCCAGTCTGTGGTATCCTGTTATAGTAATAAAAAATTTGCTAATGCAATTGTGTGGTTTTTTTTTTTTTTTTTTTAAACTGAGTTTCACTCTTATTGCCTAGGCTGGAGTGCAATAGCACAATCTTGGCTCACTGCAACCTCTGCCTCCCAGGTTCAAGCGATTCTCCTGTCTCAACCTTCCGAGCAGCTGGGATTACAGGCACCCACCAACACACTCAGCTAATTTTTTGTATTTTTAGTAGAGACAGAGTTTCATCATGTTGGCCAGACTGGTCTTGAACTCCTGACCTCAGCGATCCACCTGCCTTTGCATCCCAAAGTGCAGGGATTACAGACATGAACCACCACACCTGACCTGCAACTGTTATATACTTTCTTAATGACTCTCTGAACTAACCAACATTATTTATTTTATATGCATTTTTAGTTCAAGGACACATACAGTCTTATAAGGATGCATACTTACAAGGACACATACAAACTTTAATATACTGCCCAATAGCAACTAACAAAACCAAATGCTTTGTGAAGTTAACCAAATAAAGTCTGGATTTTAAAGTTATGATTAAAGTGAATAATAATGCCTACCACATATTGGCCAACATAGAGAGATTGTCAAAGGATTCCAGGACCAGTGCTGTGCTATCAGACTGTGATATTAGTTGTCCACCAAAGGCCATTCATTATTCAAGGCCAGGAAAGATTAATGAGGCCACAAAAGGAGCAGGGTATGACCTTATTCAAAAAAGATGTTTGAATCTGGGTATCAAAAGCATGAATGGCATTAGTTGTAAGACATCTGACAAGAGGAATTTTAAAACAAGACTTAGTATGAGAAGGGGCCTCAGAAGAGGCCAGGGATGAGCACTGATTACCCTCGACAAGAGCCATTTGCTCCCAGAACCTCAGTGATGTATCTTCAACCAAATATGAGTACTGTTCATCCTGGACAGGAGCCATTTGCTCCTAGAAACTCAGAGATACACCTCCAATGAACCACTGGCAAGACTCCAGCTGGTTTACTCCACTACCATCTTGATGTTTCAACCAAAAAAAAAAAAAGGTTTTGAAGGCCAAGCATGGTGGCATATGCCTGCAATCCCAGCTACTAGGGAGGCTGAGGCAGGAGGATTGCTTGAGGCTAGGAGTTTGAGACCAACCTGGCAACATAGCCAGACCCCATCTTAAATGGATAGATTAGATAGATAGATAGATAGATGGATAGATGGATTGATTGATTTTGAACTTAGGATAAGTGTCAAATCATCAAAGAGAAACTGTATCTATTACCAGTATTGCCCCAGTTTAGTCATGCTATAATCAGTATGGAGTAGTGATAATTCAAATAAAGATTGAAGGTATTTTTCCTCACCTGCCATTGATAGGGAATTTTCCAGTAAAAATACCCATGAAGAACACAGGTATCACACCCATACTTTTTGGCAGAGAATTTAATCATAGAAGTTAATTTTTTAGAATTAAAAAGAGACCTCAGATATCGGATACAACTTCCTTGTTTTACAGAAAAAAACTAAATTTGGAGAAGCTGAATGTTTTCTCTAAGGACACACAGCAAGTCTGTGGGAGGCTGGTAAGTTTGAAATGGAGAGCTCTGAAACTGTATTATCTAATTATGTGTCCCATATTCACCACTGGGTCTCTGTGTTACCGTAAGCAAGTTCCTTATTTTATCTGGGTTTCAATTTCTTTATCTGAAAAGTAGGTGTGATAATAAAAACAAATGTATTAAACTTCGGTTTAAGCAAAGACTCATTAAAACATACAAACACAATATTAGTCCATTTTCATATGTCTATAAAGACATACCCAAGAATGGGTAATTTATAAAGAAAAGAGGTTTGACTCAAAGTTCCACATGGCTGGGGGAGGCCTCAGGAAACTTAAAATCACGGTGGAAGGGGAAGAAGGCACACTTTACACAGCCGCAGCAGGAGAGCATGTGAAAGAAGGAAAGGAAGAAGAGCCCCTTATAAAATTTCAAATCTCATGAGAATTCACTTATTATTATGAGAACAGCATGGGGGAACTGCCCCATATCCAGTCACTTCCCACCAGGTAACTCCCTAAACACCTGGGGATTACAATTCAAGATGAGATTTGGGTGGGAACATAAAGCCTAACCATATCAAACACTAAATTATTTATTTTTAATCTAAGACATAAACAGTCAACCCTTGAAAAACGTGAGGTTAGGGACACTGATTCCCCCACTCAGTTGAAACACTGCATATAACTTTTGACTCCCCAAAACATAACTGTTAATAGCCTGCTGTTGACTATATGTTTTGCTAACATAATTAACATGCATTGTGTATGTTATATGTATTACACACTGTATTCATCATAAAGGACTTCATTGTCATTGTCTTCACATTCAACAGAAAGGAGGAGGAGTAAGAGGAGGGTTTGGCCTTGCTGTCTCAGGGGTGGCAGAGGCAGAAGAGTTGACAGAGGTAGAAGGGGAAGCAAAAGAGGCAGGCATACTTGGTGTAATTTCTATTGAAAAAAGCCCATGTATAAATGAACCTGTACAGTTCAAGTGCATGTTGTTCAAGGGTGAGCTGTGTGTATGTGTGTGCACATAATTTATCCATTTTCATGTAGAGTCAAGGCCTTTTCTCTGAGTATAGGTCCTCTGATTTTCTTTCCATTCATCTTTCTTCATATCAACCATACCCATAAGGTTCCATCCCTTTAATTTGGGAGAAATAAATACCATTATCAGTCAGTCTAAATACACCATTCTTTTTTTTTTTATAATTTCCAATTTTGTATTTTTTTTCACATTGTCTTTGTCTGTTGAGACTACTATAACAAAAATCATACACGAGGTAGCTTATAAATGACACAGATTTATTTCTTATAGCTCTAGAATCTGGGAAATCTGAGACTAAAGAAGGCACCAACAGATTCCATGCCTAATGAGGGCCATTCCCTGGTTCATAGATGCTGCCTTCTGGCTTTGTTCTCACCTAATGTGAGGGGCTGGGCTGTTCTCTGGGGCCTCTTTTGTAAGGGTGTTAATCCCATTCATGAGGATTCTCTTCCATGACATAAACACTTCCCAAAGGCCCCATCTCATAACACTAGCACATTGGTGATTAGATTTCAACATATAAATTTTGAAGGGATACAAATATTTGGAGTAAAGCACACCTCTACCTAATTCAACAGCATTAAAAACATAAATTATATTGATTGAATCCTTCCAATATATTTAACTTTTTATGGTTTTTTACAAAAACCATCTATAGTCTATTAAAATTATTATTTCATTGAATTTTGTTATACTTGATGAAAATGTGCAATTGCATTCATAAGTGCAACTGATATAAGCAAATTGGGTCCAAACACCCCCGACTCTCTTGACAATATCCATCTCAACTTGCAGGAGCAAAAGTGATCAGTTTCCTGGAGGTGGGCCCACTCCCTGGAGCTGTCAGTGTGCTATGAGTATGTCAGTGTGCTTTACAGACAGAATGGAGAAAGCCAAGTAATCTTCTAAATTCAAGTGGTTAAGGGAGTTTCTACTGAAAGCTTATAGAACAATGCCAACATATATAAAGCACTGAACAAATGTTAGCTATTAATATACAAGTTTAGAACTCATTTCTCCTGACTTCTTCTCAGGAAATAAATAGGTACTTGTAAATTGATACTGTTCTTTGTTCTATGTTCTTTTTTGCATTAATATTCATAATTAACTTTTATGTCCTATTAACTACATTCATAAAAAATTACCAGTGATTAAATGATATGCCTTGCAATTGCTGCAATGGTAAAGACTGGCAATCAATTCTAGAATCATGATGGTCTCCATGATATAAGAAAAAATATTTTTATTTGTTAGATAGTTGATTTCTTTTTTCTCAGAATTAAAATGCATATGTTTAAAAGTCAAATACTGAATTACACTGATTCTAAGATGCACATTTTTACACATTTTAGTCTCTTTGAAATCTGAATGCCTTCTTACCGTCTATGTCATCTTATAATTGCAGTGGACCAGGTGGCAATCATAACACAGTGACAGTGTCTACACATTTACACTTCTAAAAAGTACCAACATCAAAACTCAGAAGTGACAGCAACTTGGAAAAAAATAACAGAATCAATGGTGTATCATTCTTTGGAGGAATACCGTATCACCAATGATCTCAATAGCATAGAGCACACTACTGTATGGAAAGATGCAAGCACCAACAATGTTGAGTTGAAGTAATTCAGGAGAATTTAACATTTTAGGAATACCTTATCCAATTCATTTCACTTATATTTTTATTTTTCATTTATGCACAGGAATTATGCATGATTAAAAAATGCTAATCCAAATAAATAGAAAAGAGCCCTTTCATTAATATTATATAAAGATTGCAATGATTTCTGATAATGGTGGGGTAACTGGTACCAAAGGAATGCTCCTGTGATCAACAAGCGTAACAGTGGGACAAATATGCGAGGCAACTGTGTTGAGACAGTGGACCACAAGCAGTACAAGAACGTGATCCCTGAGAAGAACTCACAATGGGAGCCTCACAACTGCCCAGCTGTCTGACTCGGGACAAATTCCTGACTAGAGAGCAGTGAGTTGCTGTGCAAGCAGATAGTGCTAGTCTATCCCAACTGAGGAGGCAGAGATCGCAGCAGCAGATGAAGCAGCTGGAATCTTCAGGGCCGGACTCCAGAGGAGGAAGGTGAGCAGAGAGCGGACTCCAAAAGATTGGAATGGGTATTTTGCTAATGGCTGTGCTATGCATGGTCAGAATGAGATTAAGCTGCTTCAGGGTTCAACATTGGAAAGAGATTAGTGGTCAAGCTCTGCTTGTAAAGATGTTGTTAACACCAGCTGGGCATTGTGGCTCACGCCTGTAATCCCAGCGCTTTGGGAGGCCAAGGTTGGTGGATCACCTGAGGTCAGGAGTTCGAGACCAGCCTGACCAATATGGTGAAACCCCGTCTCTACTAAAATTACAAAAATTAGCCAGGTGCGGTGGCATATGCCTGTAGTCCCAGCTACTCAGGAGACTGAGGCAGGAGAATCACTTGAACCCGGGAGGCGGAGGTTGCAGTGAGCCAAGATCGCACCATTGCACTCCAGCTGGGGTGACAGAGTAAGACTCGGTCTCAAAAAAAAAAAAAAAAAAATGTTGTTAACACCTTGGATATCCTCCAGAGACAACAAAAGGCTGCATCTTAGAAGTTAAGAGCCATGTCCTGTTCCATAACCACCCAACAAAGACAAAAACAAAAACCCAGGAAGTCAGAGTTCAGAGGCTTAATCCCATCAGGTTAGGGAGGTCTGGAAAACCCCTTGGTTTTTTCAAATATCTGCTCTAACAAAGTTTATCACTAAGGCTAAGGTTACACAATACAAGATGACCAGACAATAACTAAACTGCAAACTAGCAGTTTAAAACAAAAGGAGCATTCTTCAGATTTAAGGAGTTCCCAATTCCCAGGCCACAGACGGGTATCAGGATCTGCTTAGACAACAGCTCGCTGCGTTCTAGTCAGGAATTTGTCCCCAGTCAGACAGCTGGGCATAGTGAGGCTCACATCCTGAGTTCTTTTTTCAGGGCTCACATTTTTCCACTGGTTGTGGTACACAGTTTCACCCCGAAACCATGCCCCGCCACCCCCATCCACGGAGAAATTGTCTTCCACGAAACCAACCCCTGGTGCCAAAAAGCTTGGGGACTGCTGCCTATAACATACAGCCAAGACAATTTTGAAACCGAAAAACAAGCTAGAATAATTATACCATCTGATGTCAAGACTTACTACAAAGTGACAGTAATCACTGTCTGATACTGTGTCACATTGAGACAACATGATAATGACGTAATGACAGACAAAATAGAGTCCAAAATACCTCCGCACATATCTAGTGAATTGATTTTTGACAAAAGCCCCAAGGTAATATAAGAAAGAAACACATTCATTTCGTCAAATGGTGCTGAAACCACTAAATACCTGGTGTGGAAGAAAATGAACCTTGATCTATTTCTCACATCATACACAAAGATAACTTTTATATTCATCATATCTAAATTTATAAATGAATCAATAAAATTCCTAGGAGAAAATATATGTGAAAATCTTTGTAAACTGGATATAGGCAAAGATTTCTTAAACAGGACTGAAGAAGCACTAATCATAAAAGAAAAAAATGAGAGGTTAGATTTTATCAAAATTAAAATTCTCAGACAGGGCTAGGATTAGGGTAAAGCAAACAAAGCCAATTTTTTGTAAGTGCAGAGTCAGTTTTTGTCTTTAACATTTGATATTTTGTCCATTGTAATTTTTTGCATTAGATTTTTTAAATATTGCATTAAAATATTATCTGTTTCTATCTCTATCTCTATCCTAGAGTCTGCGAGACCTCTGGCTCTGTTTTGGTTCTTTCTTCCTATACTGTAGCCTGAAAATGCTCTCCAATGAGTAAACTGGGACAATCATAGGGTTCCCTTATTTTTTTTCCTTTTCTTGGGAATCACTTATATTGTACCTCTGGCACAGTGGCTAAACACCATTATTTCATAGGTATTGTCCAATTTTCCAGTTGTTTAAGGAAGGAGAGTACTTCTGGTCCCTGTACTTAACTATAGCTTGAAGAAGTACTTGCAAGAGTTTTGAATTTCTTTTTTTTTTTTTTTTGAGACCGAGTCTCTGTCGCCAGGCTGTAGTGCAGTGGCTCGATCTCAGTTCACTGCAACATCCGCCTCCCAGGTTCAAGCGATTCTTCTGCCTCAGCTGGGACTACAGGCACATACCACCACACCCAGCTAATTTTTTTTGTATTTTTAGTACAGACGGGGTTTCATCATGTTGACCATGATGGTCTCAATCTCTTGACCTTGTGATCTGCCCGCCTTGGCCTCCCAAAGTGCTGGGATTACAGGCGTGAGCCACTGCTCCCGGCCTGAAATGTATTTTTAACTCTAATATTTATATCTTTAAAGGTCAGTGACTATGGCACACTTTGCTATGTATTTATACTGGTTTAAGATAGATAGCTATCAAAATTTTTCTAACAATATTATACTCTTTATATTAAACTTTTGCAGGTGGCCTAATGACCATTTATTTTATCATACTGCTCTTTAAAAAAAAAAAAGTTCCAAAATATTTGGCAATAACTTGTAAGATTGCTATGTGAAATACACTGAACTGAAGTTATAAAATGTGCAAACGTGTGACACATGACTATCTATGACATGATTCATGACTAAACACACTGGAAATCGCTAGGTTCCTTGAATGTTAATGAAATTGTTTCCATTCCCTTGATTTGTACAGGGAGGTATATTTTCTTTGAATGAAGGAGACTAGACAACTTTTGAGAGATTCAGTTTACTTTTTTCTATTGCTACAGAAACCTTGAAAGATATTTCATCTGTACTTCTCAAGGCAGGAAAAACGTGTAAAGTCAAAGTGCTCGAACTAGGCTCAGAGGTGGGAGGACAGTTGCTCTCAGACTGCAGGTCGTTGAGTTAGCATCAGAAGACGAGGTGAAAATGGGGAGCAGGATGAATGCAGTTTCAAGTACATAACTATGGAGTGAAGCCCAAAGAAACCAGCCACAGCAAGAGTGTAACCCAACACCTACTTCTCTCCTTTAGTGGGCACCTGCATACGGATACTTTGTCTAGGGCAAAAGATTGTTTTTATTCTGTTGTGATCAGCAGCATGCATTTACTGAGAGAGCAATAATTGTATAACAAAAAATAATTTGTATTCATAAACTGTCTCCCTGGAGACATAAGACATTATTTAGATTGGTTTAGATTAAGAAAATTATCTTCTTACTTCTCCTTACTGACCAAACAGAACTATGCTAAGCATCCTCTAGCATTGCTGCAACATGTGTTTATGTGAAAGAAACAGCCATTAAATAAGGTATAAAGAGGTCCACTCATTCTTAAAGTGATTCTGTTCTTCTCCCTGCTGAGGCTGCCAGCCACCTGCCAGTTGTGACGTACTTCATGATAGGGACACAGTGAGCTAGACAAAGATCACCAATTAATTTCCTTCCCAAAAAATGACAAAACATATCATGAAAGAGAATCACTTAAACCAGTGGCCGCTGGGTCTTGGCTTCTTCCCCAGAAGCAACAATCTTTTTCCTTTCCGATGACTGATTTAAACTTGGAAGGAACTAAGCTCCTCCACCCATGGCCGTAGCTGTTTAAGCTTGGTCTTTACAAAGGGTTCCATGATAGAATGTGGATCTAGAAGAGAGGGTAGAGTTCATCCGATACAAACTTCCCAATTTATAGAAAAGCTCACCATCGCTCTTTCGCCCAAGCTGGAGTGCAGTGGTGCAATTTTGGCTCACTGCTCACTGCAAGCTCCGCCTCCTGGGTTCAGGTGACTCTCCTGCCTCAGCCTCCTGAGTAGCTGGGATTACAGGTGAGTGCCACCTCGCCCAGCTAATTTTTGTACTTTTAGTAGAGATGGGGTTTGACCATGTTGGTCAAGTTGGTCTCAAACTCCTGACCTCGTGATCTGCCTGCCTTGCCGCCCAAAGTGCTGGGATTACAGGCGTGAGCTACCATGCCTGGCCAAGTTAAAAGTTCTATTACTCTCAAATTTTTCCTGTTATTTTAGTCAGTGAGACCTTTTTTTGGTTGTCTTACCCGGACTCCACAGTATTATGGAAAACATATTTTTACCCAAATTATGAAACTAGTTTGCAAACATGTGCTTTGGTTCCTTTATAACCAGATTAAGGCATTAAAAATCAAGAAAAGAGTGGGAATAATTGTATTAAAATATTTGAATGCTTATAATGCACAAGGCTGTTTTAAGACGGATGATAGGGAGAATGCAAACCAATTTAGGAGAGTCTCAGGTATCAGCCATGTATTACTACAGGAGCAAAATAAAACAAAAATGAAACTGAGCAGGAGAAACAAGTGATTGATCTCAAAATGTTCTGGGCTGCCTGAGCAGTTGTTCTGCTGGCTTCACCTGGACTCTGTGGCTTCAGTAAGCAGTTTAGTTGTTGCCTGATGCTCTAATGCTGGGGCCATCACATACCTGGGGCCTAAGATGGGTTGTCTAAAGTGATAGAGATGGCCAAGCCTCTGACCACTTGGACTTTTATCCTAGTTTTCTTAACGTTGTGGCAGAAACATTCCAAATAAGCAAGAGCAAAATCATGAGTCCCCCTTGAGAATCTCACAGCATCCAATTTACCAAGTTATTTTATTATTTCAGTAAATTTTGGGGGAAGAGGTGGTGTTTGGTAACATGAATTTGTTCTTTAGTGGTGATTTCTGAGATTCTGGTGCACCAATCACCCAAGCAATGTACACTGTACCCATTGTGTAGTCTTTTATCCCACACTCCCCTTCCCAGCCTTTCCTCGAGTCCCCAAAGTCCATTATATTATTCATATGCCTTTGTGTTCTCATAGCTTGGCTCCCACTTATGAATATGAACATACAATGTTTTCTATTCCTGAATAATTTTACTTAGAATAATGGTTTCTACAAAACTGCCAAAAGTAATCTACAAATTCAATGCAATTCCCATGGAAATACCACCATCATTCTTCACAAAACAAGAAAAAAAAAAAANAAAAAAAAAAAAAAAACCTAAAATTCATATGGACCCAAAAAAGAGTTTGCATAGCCAAAGCAAGACTAAGCACAAAGAACAAATCTGGAAACATCACATTACCTGATTTCAAACTATACTATAAAGCCATAACCACCAAAACAGCATGGTATTGCTATAAAAATAGGCACAAAGACCAATGGAACAGAATAGAGAACCCAGAAATAAATGTAAATACTAACAGCCAACTGATCTCTGACAAAGAAAATAAAAACATAAAGTAGAAAAAGGACCTTTTCAACAAATGGTGCTGGGATAACTGGCTAGCCACATGTAGGAGAATGAAACTGGATCCTAATCTCTCACATTATGCAAAAATCAACTCAAGATGGAATAAGGACTTAAATCTAAGACCTGAAGCTATAAAAATTCTAGAGGATAACATTCAAAAACCTTCTAGGCATTGGCTTAGACATGGATTTCATGACAACCCCAAAGCAAATGCAATAAAAACAAAAATAAATAGCTGGGACTTAATTAAATGAAAGAGCTTTTGCACAGCAAAAGGAACAGTCAGCAAAATAAACAGACAACCCAGAGAGTGGGAGAAAATCTTCACAATCTACACATCTGACAAAGGACTAATATCCAGAATCTACAATGAACTCAAACAAATCAGACAAAAAAAACCAGTCCCCTCAAAAAGTGGGCTAAGGACATGAACAGACAATTCTCAAAAGAAGATATGCAAATGGGCAACAAATATATGAGAAAATGCTCAACATCACTAATGATCAGGGAAACGCAAATCAAAACCACAATGTGACACCACCTTATGCCTGCAAGACTGGCTTTTGTCAAATGATTTTTCTGTGTTTATTGAGATCATGTGACTTTTGCTTGTTTCAATTTCACTTAGTTCTGGTCTGATCTTGGTTATTTCTTCTTCTGGATTTGGGTTTGGTTTGTTCTTGTTTATCCAGTTCCTTGAGGTATGACCTTAGATTGTCGATTCGTGCTCTTTCAAGCTTTTTGATGTAAGCATTTAATGCTATGAACTTTCCTCTTAGCACCACTTTTGTCGTATCCCAGAGGTTTTAACAAGTTGTATCACTATTATTGTTCAGTTCAAAGAATTTTTTAATTTTCATCTTGATTTCATTGTTAACCCAACAATCGTTCAGGAGCAGGTTGTTTAATTTTTATGGTTTTGAGCGTTCCTTTTGCAGTTGATTTCTACTTTTTTTCTATTGTAGTCTGAGAGACTACATGCTATAGTTTTGATTTTCTTAAATTTATTGACACTTGCTTTGTTGCCTATCATATGGTCTATCTTGGAGAATGTTCCATGTGCTGATAATGTATATTCTGCAATTTTGGAGCAGAATGTTTTGTAAATATCTGTTAAGTCCATTTGTTGTAGAATATAGTACAAGTCCACTGTTTCTTTGTTGACTTTCTGTTTTGATGACCTGTCTAGTGCTGTCAGTGGAATATTAAAGTCCCCACTATTATTGTGTTACTGTCTCTCATTTCTTAAATCTAGTAGCAATTATTTCATAAATTGGGGAGCTCCAGCATTAGGTGTATATATATTTAGGATTCTGATATTTTCCTGTTGGACTACTACTTTTATCATTATATAATCTCCGTCTTTGTCTTTTTTAACTGCTGTTAAAGTGCGTTTTGTCTGATATAAGAATAGCTACGCCTGCTTGCATTTGGTGTCCATTTGAATGGAATGTCTTTTTCCACCCCTTAAGTTTATGTGAGTCCTTATTTGTTAGGTGAGTCTCCTGAAGACAGCATATACTTGGTTGGTGAATTCCTATCCATTCTGTTATTCTATATCTTTTAAGTGGAGCATTTAGGTCATTTATAGTCAACATTAGTATTGAGATGTTAGGTGCTATTCTATTAATCATGCTATTTGTTGTCTGAATACCTTGATTTTTTTTCATTGTGTTATTGTTTTATAGGTCCTGTGAGATACATGGTTTAAGGAGAATCTATTTTTGCATATTTCAAGGATTTGTTTCAAGATTTAGAGCTCCTTTTAGCAGTTCTAGTAGTGTTGGCATGGTAGTGGCAAATTCTCTCAGCATTTGTTTGAAGATTGCATCTTTCCTTCATTTATAAAGCTCAGTTTTCCTGGATACAAAATTCTTGGCTGATAATTGTTTTGTTTAAGGAAGCTAAAGATAGGACCCCAATACCTTTGAGTTTGTAGGGCTTCTGCTGATTAATCTGCTGATACATTCTCCTTTATTGGTTACCTGATACTTTTGCCTCACAGCTCTCAAGATTCTTTCCTTTGTCCTGACTTTAGATAATCTAATGACTATATGCCCAGATGATGGTCTTTTTGTAATTAATTTCCCAAGTGTTCTTTGAGCTTCTGGTATTTGAATGTCCAGATCTCTAGCAAGGCCAGGGAAGTTTTCCTTGATTATTCCTTCAAATACATTTTCCAAATTTTAGATTTCCCTTCTTTCTTGGTAACAGCAAATATTCTTAAGTTTGATCATTTAACATAATCACAAGCTTCTTAGAGGCTTTGTTGATTAAAAAAATTTTTTTTCTTTGACTTTGTTGGATTAATTTGAAAATCTTGTTTTTGAGCTCTGAAGTTCTTTATTCTACTTGCTCAGTTTTATTGCTGAGACTTTCCAGTCCATTTTTCATTTTTCTAAATGTGTTCTCAATTTGCAGAAATTGTGATTTTCTTTTTTACATGCTATTTCACTGGAGATTTTTCCTTTCATGTCCTGTATCATTTTTATTTCTTGAATTTGGACTTCACCTTTCTTGATTCCTTTTTGTTTGACTTAATATTCAACCTTATGAATTTTCTTTCTGGCAATTTTGGGAGTTCATCTTAGTTTGGATTCATTGCTGGTGAGCTAGTATGATCTTTTATGGTTGTTAAGAAACCTTGTTTTGCCATATTATCAGAATTGTTTTTCTGGTTTATTCTCATTTGGGTAAATGATGTCAGAGGGACAATCTGGTACTCAAGGGTGCTTTACAGATTCTTTTGTCCCATGGGAGTGTGACTTTGATGTGGTGCTTTCCCCTTTCTCCTATGGATGGGGCTTCCTGAGAGACAAACTGCAGTGATTGATATTTTTCTTCTGAATCTAGCCACCCAGCAGAACTACTGGGCTCTGGGCTGGTACTGGGGAGTGTCTGCAAAGTGTCCTATGATATGATCCATCTTTAGTTCTCTCAGCTGCAGATAACAGCATCTACTCTGGTGGAGATTGCAGGGGAGTTAAACGGACTCTGTGACGATTCTTGGTTGTATTTTCATTAAGTGTGCTGGTTTTGTGTTGGCTGGCCTCCAGCCAAGAGCTGATGTTTTCAAGAGTAATCAGCTGTGATTATATAGGGAGGATACAAGCTTGCCTTAGGGTTGCCTTTGGATAAATTTTCAGGTTTCTAAAGCAGTGGACAGGGTCATAGAGCTCCCAAGAGATTATGTCCTTTGTTTTGGTTACCAGGGTAGGTGGAGAAATGCCAGCAGGTGGGGGCAGGGTTAGATACATCTGAACTCAGACTCTCCTTGGGCAGGGTTTGCTGTGGCTGCTGTGGGAAATGGGGTTGTGCTTCTCAGGCCAATGGAGTTATAATCCCAGGGGGATTATGGCTCTCTTACATCACACAAGTCACCAAGAAAGGGGCACCAAGCTCATTTCCAGGCAGCGTTTGAGCAGGACTGAGCATTTGCCCCAGGCTACAAGCCTCACAGCTGAGAAAGCAAGCACACTCACAGTCCTCAGCTGTCCCACGGAGCCTGCAGTGGCAATCCCCTTCCTTCAAATGGTCTGTGGATTCTCTCAGCTTTCCTGGTATGCTCCTGTGGTAGTCTTTGGACAAAAAGTTCACTATATGGGTCTCCACACACTGCTCTGTCCCTCCTAGTGGGAGCTGCAAGTTAGTCCTGCCTCCTAGCCACCATTTTCTTCTTCTCTCCCAATCTATCAGGTTCTAGGTGTCGATGAAACTCAAAGGCCAGCCCAGATCCAAGTGTTGGGGAAATAGGCATCATCTCCTCATGGAAAGAGCTGGGAAGAGTTCACGACCATTTTTAATCCAACACTTGCATCGTAAATACAAATAACCACAAAGGAAAGCATTATTGAATGCCAGCATATGCCAGCTAATGCTTTAGATATAACATCTAAATTTATTATAATTCTATGAATGACCATGAATCTAAATAAACGTCATTATTAGAGACGAGGAAACTGTACTACATAAAACGTTAAGTAACTTGCCAAAGGTCATATAGTCTGTGATGCCAAAGCAGATTCAGGCCCAATCAGTCAAACTACAAATCCCAATCTCTTGATCACTACACTTTATAAAATGTACCATAAGGATATCATACAAGTTTTCTATTGCTGTCATAACACTTTGCCACAAACTTAGTGACTTAAAACAATATGAATGTACTGTCTCACAGTACTGTAGGTCAGAAGTTTGAAGTGGCTTGGCTGGTTTCTCTGTTTCAGTTTTCACAAAGGCTAAATCAAGGCTGAGTTATTATCAGAGGCTTGGGAATAATCTATTGCCAAGTTCATCCAGTTTACTGGAAAAATTAAGTTCTTTGCAATCAAAGACTAAGGATCCATTCTCTTGTTGGTTGTCAGCTGGAGGCCACCCTTGGGTCCTAGAGGTCTACATATGGAGATACACATAATCTCAAACCCAGTAACTGTGCATCAAATTCTTCTCACACTTAGAATCTCTGACCTTCTTTTCTGCTGCACCTCTCCTGCCTCCTTTTCTGCCACATCCCTCTGACTGCAGCAAGAGAAGTTTATCTGCTTTTATGGGCTCATATGACTAATTGGGACCACCCAGATAATCCAGGGTAACCTGGATTATTCACTTAAGGTTTGTAACCCTAATTACACCTACAAGCTCCCTGTTACCTGTAATGTAGCACATCATAGGATGCAGGGATTAGGGTGTGGACATTTTTGTAGGCCGGAGGATTAGTAAGTATTCATGGAGGTAAAATTGAGTTGGATTTTAAGAGATGCATAAGGTATTACAAGGTTCTCCTTGTGTTGTTTTGTTGGGAAGAAAGAAGTATAAGCCTATTGGAGAAGCTGTCCAGAAAAGCAACAAAAATCACACAAGTAGGGACAGAGGAAAGAGTAAGATACTTGTGATAAGTGATGACGATTGGAATGATGAATTTGTGGGAACAATTAGAGGAATGATATGTTAGAGGGCAGATAAGGTCAGCCAGTGGAGAACCAAAAATGCCACATAGACGAATTTGGGTTTTCTTCTACAGGCTACAGGAAATCATTAGGTTTTTGAGTGAAAGAGTGAAAAATTAAAATGATCTGCGGAAGTGAATCCAATCAGTGTATAGGAAGGATGGGCGTGAAGTGGGTGGAAGATAGCCAAGTAAATTATAATCAACCAGTTGTGCAACAAGAAAGTTGATACAGAGGAAGGGAAATTGGTGAGAGATTCCAGGAAGAAAGAGATAGCTGGAGTATGGCTTAATTGAAGGTTGCACATGAAAGAGAACAATTGCGATCTTGGAAAAAGAAGGGTGGGGAGCAGTGGGTGAAATCTGCTACAAAGAGGAAGCCTGAGTTAGGTAAAGCAGTAAATTGTGATTCCAGTCTAGAGAGAACAGCTTTGCCCTAACAAGGAACAGCTGGGGTCTCCATCCTGCTCAGCCTTCATGTGCCACCATCTTCCCATTTAAAGGTAAGAAATGGACTCCTCCACAAAGCAGGCTCCCCACTGGAATTCCCCCGACTTCAAAGCCACATCTCCAGGCACAGAAAAGCAGAGGCATTTTTTCCTTCTGAAAAGTTCCTTTTAATATTTGGAGTTATTTTCCAAACAGTCGTTTAATTAGTGTTTTTAATTTCTAAACTTAATGAAAAATTTATAGCTTCATGGTTGCTCTGAAGACTCTGTGTGATTATGTGTGTGTTATCTTTTTTTTCTTTTCTTCCTATTTCTTAATGCCAGATTTTTATAGACTTGAAATCTTCTGAACTTTAATCTTTGGGAGTATCTCTGCATCTCAGAATTGATGTATATAATAATAATAATAATAAAGTCTCCAACTATATGAAATGTTGGATTAAGAGATCACTCTTTAAGACGTTTCTTAAACATTCTTTGGCAGGCCTGAGATTTACAGGGGGCCATCATCAAAGCAGCCATGTAAATGGGGACATATTGACAACTTTCCCCCTTAAAGGCAGACACAAACAGGATTTATATGCTTCAATCACAGCTCCCTTGGGAACTCAACAAGGGACTTATTTTGTTTCTCTTTTAATAGCTTCTCTTGGGTACTTTATGGACCAGTTCTCTCATCTCAAGTGTCTGATCCCAAGACATAAATTAATTTTAGATGCACCTTTTATCCATCTTGTCTGCTAAGGCAATATTCACTATTTGTTTTGGTTGCCATGGAGATAATTGACTTCCTGCAGTGGCAGGAGTCTTGTTTGGGGGATTTAAGGGGGTTTGGGTCCAGGGATTCTTTAATTTTCACATCATGAGGAAGGCCATTTCATCAGTGGAACATTCGTATACATCTCCCACTTATAATTGGAATGATTTTTTTATCACCTTGTGAAATTTCCCCTTTTATTTTTCATCACTTCCTTCTTTATGGTTTAACCTCTGCTCTCTAAGGTGCTGACTAACACCACAGCAAAGGACAAGCATTCTATTTATTACTGTTTTGAAGAATGGTTGGACACAGCATCTCAGCAAAAAAAGAAAACTGAAGAATAAAAAAAAAAAAAAAAAAAAAAAAAAAAAAAGGTGGCTTATAGAACCCTCAGGTAGAGGAAGAGGCTACATTTTCTCAAAGCAAAAAACACTTTGAATACCTATTCATAAAATCAATCTCCCAGTTACCAACTCGGGCTGCTGAAGGTTGGGTCCCTCTGGAGTTTAGGTACCAGTTCTGATATTTACAAAGATGATTGCTGGATCCTGCTATAAACTGTTAGAATAGGCAACCTGAAAATCCATCTCAAGTACAATGAGAAAAATTAAAGAAATATCAGCTGTAAGAATATCCTCTTTAAGATATACAAATATACAAATAAAATGATAAATGTGATATTTTACACACATTCCCTCCTACCTTCCACATTTGACTACCATTACAGATCATGAAACTTTCCCAAAAAAATTATCTAAAGACTTATAATGGCATTTAAAAACCTAACTACCAGAAATATATCCTTTTTGTTGCATTTGATTTTTGAGAATATGAGTTATGGTATTTCTGTACAAAAATTTTACAACACCAAAAAAATCCTATGCCACTTATTCACAGGGCTAACATTTTTGCTAAAATAATTTTTCACTGTAGTTCAAAAAGCTATTACCAACAGAAAAAAATTAAATCAATGATCAGAATGAGAATTCTTAGGAGCAATAATAGTGAACAAAACTCTAAGAACCTACTTCAGTTCTTTTAAGTGCACAGCACAAAATCAATTTGCGATGACCCTGAGAATCAGCTTTCTTCACCACATGACAACAAAAGAAATGGGGGATGAAAACAAATTAAAATAAGCTCTTAAAAGTCTTTTTTGCCTTCTAAAGATTTAAGGGTATCTTTGAGCTATGAAACTTTTAAAGGCAGCTCTTTGAATGCTTATCAATATCGTTGTATATTCTTACAGTAATGGCTTTTAGGCTGACCCTAGAAGCTCATGATTCCCTTTCCGATTCCTCTTTCATTCTCATTATTTATTTCATAATTTTTTTGAAGATGCGTTATGAACATAGCACTGTGCTAGGTAATGGAGGGAAAGAAAAATACCTGATGCAGTCTAGACAGGCACCAACGTCAGGATAACACAAAGCACATAATTGGATGTACATGTTCAGAAGACGACAAAATATAAGGGAATATAAATTGGAGGGAACTGCTTCATTACATGCCTACCTTAGCTACATTCGCTCATTTAACACTGACAGTACCTCCGGTCCACTGACATTTTAAATAAAGCTACACTTTAAAAAGGAGCTGATACAGGGCAGGGCCCGGATTTGACCCTGGGAATCTCTGAATCCTAACCTAACCACTAAACTACTAACTTATAACGCTTCCCTAGTTTAAGTATTATAGTTGACTTCAATGACAACATTTAAGCTGGACCAGGCAGGATTTTAACATGTTTAAGGATACAAGGAAATGGATGCATGAGTCCCTGAGACAGGAAATATAATAGCTAAGTCTTACATCTCCAATGAGGGGAAGTACTATCATCATTCTCACTGTATAAATCAGGAAAACAAGGCTTAGAGAGATCAGGTAACCAGCCTAAACACAAGCAGCAGCTAGTAAATGGCAGAGCAAACCCAAGCAATCTGGCTCCGGAGCCTTTGTTCCTAACTTCTCCTGACCCCTGCAAGTGCCATCCACGCAGAGACAGGATAGGAAATGCAGGAGGAATGGGTGGGGCAGGGCCAGACAGCCAATGCCTGAGAAAGGTATCTTGGAGTCAGGCTGACAAGCGCTATCAATTGTCTTCTCTAGGCTTTGAAGAGCCATGTTTTGGGGTTTGCATTTGTTTTGTAGCAGGGATAAGCTAAGCTCAGCTTTGTGCTTTAGAACGATAACCCTGGAGCAAAGAGCATGAATTGGAAGGGATGAAAGCTGGAGCCACTTTTCTTTCAATAAAAACATATTTACAGATAACCCTACACACACACACAGAGAACTCACACACATACACAACACATAAACACATATACCACACACACCCCAAAATAGACATATGAATACATATAACTTAAATACACATCAAATATGCGCTACATACATCCATATACCACACACATACACACACCACACATATACTCACACATATACCATATGCACTCATTCCATACACACATATCACACACACATATGTACATGCATACTCAAACATGCCACAGAATCCCACACACATACCTGCATATACACTACATATAAACCACACACACATAACACTGTGTTCATACAATATGCATAAATACACACACACACACTCACATACACATGCATTTCCTGGCCTGAATCATGAGGTGAATGAACTAAAACAAAATGTTCACTAAGATTTCTTCATATCATTTATTTTCTGCCTCCCTGAACACAGACTAGATATCATCCAGAAACTTGAGCCTGCAAGAAAGGAATGTTATACATCTCCTTCATCTTCCGCTTCTAATAATCCAACATTGGAAAGACTTTTTCAGCCTGGCGCAGTGGCTCACGCCTGTAATCCTAGCACTTTGGGAGGCTGAGGTGGGCGGATCACCTGAGGTCGGGAGTTCGAGACCAGCCTGACCAACATGGATAAACCCCATTCTACTAAAAATACGGAATTAACCAGGCATGGCGGTTCACGCCTGTAATCCCAGGAGGCTACTCAGGAGGCTGAGACAGGAGAATCACTTGAACCCAGAAGGCGGAAGTTGCCATGAGCCAAAATCATGCCATTGCACTCCAGCCTGAGTAACAAGAGTGAAACTTCATCTCAAAACAAAAAGAAAAAGAAAGAAGAAAAGGAAAGAAAGGAAGACATTTTCTTTTCCAGATTAATTTGAAGATTCTGAGCTTAAGAAGCCTGCCAGGGAGGTATCTTGAAAGCCTAAAAAGGGACCTTGGGCAGCATTGTCCTCAACTTTGCAGATGGTACCTGGTCACTTAAGTCTTAAGAAAATCAATACATTTCTCTTTCCCTGGTTTCATCAGATTTATTTAGAAATTGTATGTGTTAAGCCTGGAGAAAGTCAGTGTCCAGGCCAAGACAGTGACTCCCGCCTACCAGAAGATCCCATACAGCTGTATGTGGGCTTAATTGTGCATTTGCCTTTATGCAAATATCTAATTTTCTACTTTTACTTTTTTTGTGTCGTAAATACACAACTATAACATTCTCTATTTATAAGAATAATATGCCTGTATCTAAACAAAATGAAAACACTTATTCTTTAGTCAAAATAACTGCTACCTGGATGGTAAATTATGTTCACATTATGGCTCATACTTGAAAATTATTTTTAAAGCGTTATGAAATTCTTGAAAGCAAAACAACATTTTTGAGCACACACGATTTAAGTTTCACTTAGGGACCATGAAAAAAATACATCCTTTAGAACACACATAGGGCATTTACAGGAAATGTGGTCCATGAGATACAGAGCCTTTGTTTGTGCTGAATGGAAGATCACATTTCATATTTTAAGGTCAAATTACATCAGTTTCTTTCCAGTAAAAAAAAAAAAAAAAAAAAAAAAAAAAAAAAAGCATCATACTAGAATGTTAATATCTTTAAAACCTCCAAGACTCAATATTGTATACTCCAGGGATAATTTACTGAAGATGAGACTGATGAGCTGCAGCAGCCGTTTAATACCCAGAGTTGCGCTTAGGAGAAAAGGATTTCCAGGATAAGCCATTTGCAGGGAAAATTCAATCTAAGCTTCTTTATTTTCAGAACCTATGTTCAGGGTGGGAGAAAAAAAAAAAAAAAACTCTAACATATACAAACATAGAGTTTTCAACCCTTATGATAAGACTGGTTATTTAAAAGTGTCAGCATAATTTAGAACCTTGAATTTAGGACCTAATTCATGACTATATATTATAAAATAATTTCAGTGAGAAAAAAACAACCAAAGTGATTTTTTTTTTCATTTCCTTTCCCTCACCCTTTATCACACTGTCTGTGTTGGCTCTGTGTTAGTATGTTTACAGAATCGCATACTAAATAGATTCACTAAGCATTTACGGAGCCCCTACTCTGCTAGGAGCACACGGAGACATAACATCATAGGAGACTTCATGTTTGCCCTCAGTGAGCCTGAAATCCATCAGGAAATGTAAGACACATACGGGAATACCTTAAAAACAAAAGCACAGTTGTCAAGATGAACAGGAGGGTGCAAACTATTTCAGGAATGCAGAGCTGGAGTGGAGAATCACCAGACTGCAGGCGAAAGATGGCACGCGCATTAACAGTGGGATATGAAATTCCCATTTCAGGGACATAAAGTTGAAGTGTGTTGAGGGACGTTTTGGCTGCAGCAGCAGATGTTTGAGACCCTGTGTTAGAAATAGGAAGTGTTAATGACTACAGGTGGCTATCATACCAAAATGACAAACAACAATAACAAAAAAACCCATAAAAACCTGAGTGGCTTTTGCTAGGTTTGTTGGCATGTTTTCAAACTGAAGAACATTGCTCATAAATTATCTTTCAAGTTGATTTTCTTTTTCTCTGTATGCTCATTAAATGCTTTAACGAACATCTACACCTCCTCAGTGGAATTGTGAGTGAGTTATTTGTGACAAACAGGTGAGGTTGTTGCTCAAGGATGTAGTATGTGTTTCTGCTTGAGTGATACAGCAGTGGTCTCAGATCTCCCAGTAGGTTTCAGACAAGGACAATTGTAGCAACTATCAAAGAAAGAGGGTTGTGGTCACTGGGAGGTTTTCCAAGTGGAATTTTAAGGAGGACTTTGTCAGAGAGTTCTCGAGGCTCCTTCTGAGCACTCACACACATCCCTCCTTCTCCCATTGGTACCTGCAATCTGAATTTTCTGCACAGAATCACATCCATGTCTACAATGTGGAAGAATCAAATTGGATCAGAGGCATACCCCACTGCCCACACCTGTGGGGAAATGCTCCACTGTTAATATTTCTGCTGAAATCTGAGCAGCCTGGAGTCCTTGGGCTAAGTAAATACTGAATCAAATGTGCCAGCTTACAGGGGAAAATAGCAGTCTCTGCCATTTGCAGAACACCTATCATGTTCAAGAGTCTTACATTCATCTTGTTCTCTAAACAATAATTATGTAGGGTTAGCTATTATTCTTTTTCATAGGCCTCAAAAGCCTAAATATAATCTCCCCAGGACTACAGGCACAGCAAGACTTTTTTTGATCCCAAAGCATCATTCTACTTTGCTCTAGGATTGGAAATAGAACACACAAGAAAATTGTAAATTTCAATTTCAGCAATATAAAAACATGGCCATCAACTAGGTAGTAACTATCTACTGGGCTAATCCTAAAATAAATGAAAAACAAACCTTTGGGAAGCCCAGAGCATACTATTCCAGTTAGAAGAGACAAAGGAAGAGATCCAGCCTAGGACATTATAACCTCATGCAAACAACAGGATGCCCAGGGCATTGGGGGCCACTATTATGAAGCATTACTTATTCTCTCCAGGGACAGTAATTTCACAGGCATGAAAGCCATCTCAGAACCTTAACATGGGGCTGATGATTCGTCCACTCATGCATAGTGCCTACTAAAGTACATTGGATGAAAATCTGAACCCAGGCATATTATAAATTCATGGCTTTTCTTTATGAGCAGTTAATCTAAAATCAGATTTTAAATAAAATATGGACACTCAAAATTGCAGTGGTATCCTTTAGGAAATAAATGTTACTTATTCAAAAATTATTAGAATCCCATGGAATTGGAATGGGCTGACACCAAGGTATAGAGATGAATAGAAATGAAAGATGAAAAGATCTATCCTAAAGAATAATCTTACTCTCCTACTACTTGGAACTTCGAATAAAATACATCTTAGATTAGGCAAATTTTCCAGGATCTTATACAGAAACCCTTTTCATTCTTTTTTTTTTTTCCCTTTCCTTGCAGGGGTCTCTGTGGAGTGGCTGTGTTTAGGAGTAAGAGAGGTGTTGAGGTTTTTGTGGAATAAAATATGATGACAAAGAAGAGGAAGCCATTCATTCATTTCATGAGTATATGAGTATCAACATTGTTTACTACTGGGGTACATAGTTAAGCAAAAACAGAGAACAATCTGGAGCTTACATTTTGTTGAGAGGAAAAGCTGACAAGAAAAGATAAATAAAATATAGAATGTGTGTTAACAATGATAAGTGAGGAGAAAAATACAATAGAGGGAGATAAAAAAGTGTCTGGGGATGCAATTTAAATGAGTTGGTCATTTAACATGGGAGACCATGTCATCTATACAAAGTCTTCAAATTACTGGAAATACCCTATCCCCGGTACAGTAGGCCTGATCAGTTGGTGCATTAATATCCTGGGGCTGCTGTCACACAGTATCACAAAGTGGCTCCTTTAAACAGCTATTTTATTGTCTCACAGCTCAGAGACCAGAAGTTTGAAGTCAAAGTGTCAGTAAGGACTTCTGTGACCTGTGGGAGATAATCAGTTGCATGCCTTTCTCCCAGCTTCTGGTGGCCTCAGGCTTTCCTTGGCTTACAGATAGTGTTTTCCCTGTCTTCCCTCTGTGCCTGTCTGTCTCTGTGTCCAAATTTCCCCTTTTGATAAGGTTTGAAACATATTGAATTACACTGCCCCCAACCTACGCCCTCATCTTAACTCGATCATTGTAAAGACTCTATTTCCAAATAAAGTCACATTCACAGGTACTAGAGATTAGGACTTCAACATTTTTGGGGGGAGAGATGATTTGATCCATAACAGTTGGCAAATAAGAAACGCCAAAAAAAAAAAAAAAAAAAAAAAAAAATTAAAGTCCTGACAATTCCACTTGGAGAGAGAAATCATTAAAGGGGTTGATTGCTTTCATCAGGGAACGGTGGTGATGCCTGCTTCTATATTTAATAAAGGCTAATTTCAGCCTACAAACATCCATAATGAATTATTTAATGCAGGCTGGCAAAAATATACCTATTGAACACAGATGTCGGCCGTTACTATTGGATTTGACTATAAAATAAGAAAGGAATTAGTAATCTCTCAGGGACCAGAGCAACAGAAAATTACACAGGCCAAGGTGTCCTTAACCTACCCAGAACAGCTCTGCATTCACTGGGCTGGTACCTGTGCTAGGAGTAGCCCAGAACGGGCTCCCTGGTTTCTTAATAAGCATATTTTCTTTTCACAAAGGGTAGAAAATATTATCAAGCTAAATTTTTCCCTTTGCCAACAAGTTAGGGATAATGTGCACCATGTGGATCAAGCTGATCACATAAATTAGGGCTTTAAAGCCTAATATCTGAGCATTTCCCAAGTGAACATTACTTTTCTGTATAAATTAAAAATGTCTAAAAGGGGGTTTATTAGAAGGAGACTATCAAAGCTTTTTATGAACATGCTTTCTCTTTTGATCTATGTAATTTTCAAAAAGTGTTAGACATATCATGATTTCTAGCACAACTGGAATTTTAAATCTAAGAATCAGAAGAAAAAAAATGCAAATAGGAAAGACATGATTTTGAAGTCATGTCTATTTTGCTGCAATTAGTCATTAAGCAGAGGAAATGAATGCAGTAAAAAGCCTGCTTTATCTAGCACTTTATCAACCAGAAAGCTCCAGAAAAAAAGCATTTCTAAAATCTCCAAACACAAATTTTCAATCTATTAACCACAGGACTACAAGAAGATTGTTATTTGCTTTCTTACTGGTTTGGGGAGGAGAGAGAAAATTACATCTTTGCATCAGTGAGCTTTTTCAAACAATGGTGATTTACATGTCAATCTCTTGATTATTAAATATTATCTATGTGATTTTCAACTGCATCCAATAGAAAAAAAATTTAAATCGCAGATAATGTCTTAGAAACACTAACCACTTTGAATTTCTATAAGGCCTTAGAAAAGATCAAAGTCCTTTCAAGGTATGCTTGTGGATCACTGAGCCAGAACAGATCTGAAGTGGTCATTTATTGCTAAGCACTCTCTTCAAGCATGTCAATATTAAAATATCAAATATTAGGAGACTTTTCGGGTTCTACTCTTAAAGAATCTTAATCCACAAAGTTAATAGAGCCTCTGTGGACTTGAGAGATGACCAAATAGTGAATATTCATAAGGTGTCCAATTTGGTGGCCATGGAAAGTGGCAGAATAATCATCGAAGCTCCTTTCCTTCTCTGAATGTGAACTAGGAAAAGGTGAGATTCCTCTCCTTTCGGAGGTTAGTCCATCAATTTACTGAGCCACAGAGTAGCTGAAAGATGCAAAGGCATATGTGTGGGTTTGCTTGGGTTGCCAAAACAAAATACCACAGATTGAATGGCTTAAACAGCAGAATTTTGTCACAGTTCTGGAGGCCAGAAGTTCAATACCAAGGTGCTAGCAGAGTTGTTTTCCTCTGAAGGTCATAAGGAAATGATCTCTTCCAGGCCTCTCCCCTTGGCTTGCAGATGGCCACCTTCTTGCTGTGTCCTCACATGGCTTTGCTCTGTGCAGTAGCATCCCTTGTATCTCCGTTTCTAATGTGTATCTGTGTTTCCTAATCTCTTCTTATAACAAAGATACCAGTCAGATTGGCTAGAGCTCACCCTGATGCACTCATTTTCCCTATCATAGTCACAATGTGTGGATGAGAGTGTCAACATATGAATTGGAGGGGAGGGGAAGACAATTCTGTCCATACCAGCAAGCACTGGGAATCATCTGTTGGGCTCAATGGTAGTAACTCTTTCATTCCTAAAGTTTTTCACATTATTCCTGCTCAACAGATGAATGGAGGCTTTTTCAGCTGTAAAAGCTGCAACTCTGTTATTTGCCTGAATGGAAGAAGAATTGGCAAAACAAGGTAGACTATCCCTTGATAGAATTTACTTTTGGTTTGATTCATGTGTATCCCAATCAGGGAAAAGCCTTCACAAGATGGCATCTGGCAGCAAGGGCACATGAAGTCATGGTGCTTTTTATATTTTACATAGTGCAGAGTAATATTAGTTTCCTCTAATGAAATATCTGACATTATTCATTGTATTACATTCCCCAATAAAGTCATCCAAACACAGAGTCCTCCTAGATAGTGAGTGAACATGTGCTCATTTCCATCATATGACTGAAAGCAGATTGTGTCTAGGTGTACCTTTATTGTGGTCTATGCAAATATAAGGTCTGTCTACTTGCACGGTTTGATTTCCTAGTGTAACAATTCCTCTATCTTCTCATTGCCAGGATTCTCAGGAAGGAAGCATATAACTGTCATTAGAGATAGCACCCAACTACAAGTGGAATCTCGGTAATGACATCCTCTGATATTGTTCTTTCTCTTCCTTCCCTCCCCAGCTTCCTGGAAATGAAGGTCATTCCTCTTTGTTAGATGACTAAGGGTCCCTGACCTGATCTGTAGAGTGCCAGGGTGGAGAGAGGGGAATAAGCAGCAAAATGAGAAATTGGATGCTGTTTTCAAAAGTTTTGTTCTCATTCTTGGATTATAGATTATCTAAAGGGAAAATTTAACTCAACCAAAAAATCTGTTTAGCCCCATGAAGCTAAAGATGTTATACACTGACTCTCTCCTAAAGAGCACCAAAACTGAAATTTTTCCTGCTAGAGAGGAACTGATCTTCACGGATACCTGTCTATTGCTAGACATTAAGAAGGAAGGTGAACTCTGTCCTCTCCTCATAAAACATGTTTTTGTCTTTCTCCCTCACTCTTCCACTGAACCCACTATGTTTACAAGTACAAGCTATGACTCTGGAGATGGAAAATCTGATACTGTCAGCACAAGTGGAACAAAATGAAAAGAGAAAAAAACCTATGCCCATCTGGACTTCCATATGCTCTGTAGCCCAGAGGCTAATATAATTCCTTGAATGTTGGTTATGAAGCAATGTGATATGGATGACTGCTATGCACTGAGCTTATTTAGACAAGTGTTCTTTATACTCAATAAACCTTTGAAAGGATTAAAGTACAATCACTCCCAATTATCTGTTCTTGCCTTTCTGAGTTTTGACCCTATCCTACAACTGGTCCCTGTTTCTACCCCATTCTGATTCCCCATCCATGGGACCAAGTGACAGTGTAGTGAGAAGACATGACATTCAGGGAATATTGACAAGTTTAATGTGACAAGGGTGCTGGGTATGTGGTCAGGCAGGGGCTGCTGAGAGAGTTGCCTAAAGTGATAGGAGGCAGAGTATGTGAATGGCCTTGCATGCTACGGTATAGATTTTATCTTCGGAGCATCAGGAAGCCTTGAGAATAATGTGATGAATTCTGCTTTAAAGAAATAATTCTGATGACAGTATGAACAGCATGCACAAGAAGAAAAAAAAAAAAAGGATGAGAGGTAAACTAATTTGGTGAGATGGCCATGGTCTGGCAGAGAAAGATGATGAAGGCCAGACTCCGAGAGGGGATGGAGAGCAAGGATTCAGTTCAATTTTGTGGTTGGATTTACACAACGGGAAAACTGACTCTCGTCACTTCAAGGAAACAGTGCAAGAGTAAACTCCCTGAGAAATCCCTCTCTGGATTTTTGCAGCCCCTTATACATGAGGAACAATATTAAGGAGACTTGGAACGTGCTTGTTGAAGACTACTCTTTTAACAAGGTCTTAAAATTATACTCCTAGCTGGGCACAGTGGCTCATGCCTGTAATCTCAACATTTTGGGAGCCTGAGGCAGGTGGATCATGAGGTCAGGAGTTCGAGACCAGCCTGGCCAACACGGCGAAATGCTGTCTCTACTAAAAATACACAAACTAGCCAGGCACAGTGGCACATGCCTGTAGTCCCAGCTACTCGGGAGGCTGAGGCAGAAGAATTGCTTGAACCAGAAGGCAGAGGTTGTAGTGAGCCAAGATCATGCCACTGCACTCCAGCCTGAGCGTCAAAGAGAGACTCCATCTCAAAAAAAAAAAAAAAAAAAAAAAAAAAAGAAACCACCAAAAAAAAAAAAAAAAAAAAAAAAAAATTATATCCCTGCCTTATGTTATAGGACAATAGTCTTTAATATTATGCTTTATCATCTTTACATGAAGGTTGCTTCCCTATTATTTTAAAAAGACATAGTTTTCTGCATCCTAATTTATTCCTGCATGCTGAACATAAAAATGCCTCGATTTTTGTTCCCTTTTTCCCTAATGATGCCTCAGATTTCTGCCTCCGAAAGCTGTAGTAACACCCTTGAGCATCAGTCCTTTAGTACATTTCACAGTGAAATTAAAACTAAGTGGATTTCAATGATTGAGTTTATATGTTTCTAAGTCCTCTTATATAGACATCCTTTAAAGTTGGAGACTACACAATGGTCTTTGTGCCAGTTATGAAAAAAAAAAGAGGAGGAGGGAGATTTTACAAAATACTTTTTTCCCTAAAAATGTAGCTCTTATGTTAAAATCCAGTCAAAACTATTGTCATGTACAAGAACTTAAAAGACCCATGCAGCATGCAGAATTAACAAATGAACGTTATCATCATCATTTACAAAGACAGCACTGTGCTAACAAAAACTCTCTATTGATCCGTGTTCAAGGTAATTATGTGTTCCCAAGATTTTTACCTGCTAGGAAGGATGAGGTAGCTCAGTGGAACACTGTTTTGTAGGTCAGCAGGTTCAAGGTCATCCTTTACAAGTGGCTTGGGTAAAGCCCCAGGGTGTGATGTGAATTAGATATATGTACTAGCCTCAGCAGAGCTTGGTGCTCTGGTGCTCTGGGACCCACAACCAGGGATACAGGAGAGTCAAGACGTTACATATTTGAGACAGGTAGGAAGAGGAAACTGTGAAACTGTGAAACATGGTTTTAAAAAAATTAACAGTTCCTAAAGAGCGAGGGAAATAATCTAATATCCTCACTGAAGCTTCTTGGGAAGCTTGGACAAAAATTTCCTTCACCAGAGAAGCAGATGTTTACAGTTTCTGTTTTTCTCTTTGTTATGAAAATGATCACAGGTTAAAAGAGAACTGCATGTGTTGGACCACAGTTTTGAGCATGCATGCCAGTGTAATGGGAGATACGGCATCAGAAGCCCTCACCTGTTTTCGTGATGGGCTGAGCAGACAGACAAGCTCTCAGGAAGTAAACAAGCTTGTCAGTTCACTAAGGAAGCCACAGACCAGCTGTCACTCTATTGCACAACACTTAGTTTTTAATTTTATTCCAAAGACAGGAAAACAGAAGTCCAATACCACCTCTCATTTCTCTTAAGTAGCGTAATAGAACTGAGATTCTCTCAGTCACAGAGAAAATTTAATCAGAGTAGCTGAAATAGGAGGAAAGAAAATATATCAGGGAGAAGTATATACCAGCCGCTCACTCAGGGCCAGGTTTTCAATGGGCCTTCTTAACTGTGTCTGCAGTCTTTAACAGCACTTCCATTTTCACCAGTATAAGCCCACATTTCAAAAGCAAATTGGATACCTGCATGAACAAGCAGGCAGTTAGGCAGCTAATTACTGTTTGCAATTCAATTACCTAATTACTGTGGGCAAGTGTAGGGTGTTTGTGCAAGCAAACAGTCCCACCCACAAATATTGCAGATTTGATTAAGGCAGCTTAGGTGCAAAGATCCATGTTCATTGCTAGCGCCTAATATAGGCTCAATCATCTTCCCTCTGGGCCCAGGAAGGTCCTGGTTAAGCACTTTTCTAGGACTGGAGTGGAAAAAGCCCTGCCTAAGCGAACCTCACCAGCCTCCCCCATACCAGGATGAAGGCTAATCTGGAACTCGGCCTTGCCATTCAAAGTGTGGCCTGTGGACCAGCAGCATGGGCTTCCTCTGGGCGTGTGTTTGGAAGGCAGAATCTTGGGCCTTACCCCAGACCTACTAAGTTAGAATTTGCATCATGACAAGATATCCAAGTTATTCATATGCACCTCTGTATTTGAATACACCTCACTAAATGCCTGCTCAAGACATACGGCTGCTCTTGGTGCCAACTTATGCTAAGTCTGTTTGGGGATTGCCCTTGGAAGCTTTCCTTGAAAATGAGAACAAACCTGGTATCAGGGAGATGACCAACAGTTATTCAGCCATTACGAGCAAACTGAATGCTTTAAGAGAAATCCCAAATAGTCAACCTTTCAGGAACAAATCCTAAAATGTTAATACTCAAAGTACCCAGCATGTGCCCCGGGAGAGAGCAGAGATGAGGTGACTGGATACCTCCACAAACACATCCTTCACACATCATTCTGGGAACATTCTCCATCTATTTAAGATCTGTTTGACTTGTGATATTTATCTTCCTCTGTGACTGCATGCTCAGCAACCAAATTATTCTGCGAATGTCCTCAACCAGAACTTTGAGTCCTATTAATCAGTTCAATCCGCCTCCACGGAATACCAGTATGCGAGGGCTCTATTTTGTGGTCACTGCCAATCTCTGCAGAGACGAACCACACTGATGCATTTACTCAAACGTTACTGAGAGGATGGCTATGCAGCCGCAGGGACAGGCATTATCTACTCCCAAATAGACTGCTTCAACTACTCCATCAATCTTGTTCACTTTGCATGGTGCTGGAACCTGAGAGCAGTGCCATTTTAGGCAAAATTGTGTCATTTGTCTTCATGATGTAGAGGAAAAGTACCACACAGGAAATGGGGCTCTGACCCCACCACTAACCAGCTATGTGACCTTGGGCAAGGCACTTAAGCCTCAATCTCCTCATCCCTAAAATAAGGGGACTGAATTGGATTCTTTTCTAATTCGCTTCCAGTTCCTACAATAATTTGTCATTATTCTTCCACACTTGGGCTCTTGGCTTCTAAGTCCACGTCCAGTAGCAAGGTACCTTTGTAAAGTATATTTTTAGATCCTCTGATTTCAGGCAGTTCTCCACTGTGGGACTTCTCAGTTCTCTCCTCCCTAGAGTTTTCTACTATGAACCTCATCAGATTCAGAGCCCGCATCAGCGAGCCATCCCTTTAGCAGCCTTCCAGAAAGAAGTGTCCTAAGGTACCAGCAGCTAATTTAAATGCATTAACCTTCCCATGGTTTTGGATTTGAATGGGAGCCTTTCTTTAGCACAGAGAACTCAATTACTTTTTTTTTTTTTTTTTTGAGATTTGTTCTCACTTTGTCACCCAGGCTGGAGTGCAATGGCGTGATCTCAACTCATTGAAACCTCTTCCTCGTGGGTTTAAGTGGTTCTCATGTTTCAGCCTCCCAAGTACCTGGGACTACAGGTACACACCACCACGCCTGGCTGATTTTTGTATTTTTAATAGAGACGACGTTTCACCATGTTGACCAGGCTGATCTCAAATTCCTGACCTCAGGTGATCCAACCACCTCACATGCCCAGCCTCAATTTCTAATGATGAGATTTTAAGCTTGTTTTCCTAATAAGGGAATGTGACATTTCTATAAATAGCCCACAAAGCACAATCCTGCTCTTTTCATTTCAACAACTGAGGCCTAGAGATTAACTCACTTGCCCAAGAAGATGCCGCTAGGATCAGAACTAATATTTCTTGAATCTCAACACTGCAAGCAGATTCATCGTTTTTCCTTACTATTATTGAGAAGGCTGCTGCAGTTTGAGGTAAGTGCTGACCAATCAGCATGATGATTAACTTCGTCTCCCAAAAAGAGGTAAGGGCTGACCAGATCTCAGACAGGGGATAGATAGCATTTCAAAGTTTCTTCCATAAAGGAAAAGAGAAAGTATATTCCACAATAATGCTTGATAGTAGTTATCCAAGCTAAAGTTAATGGATTTTTTTTTTCTGAGACAGGGTTGGACTCTGTCGCCCAGGCTGGAGTGCAGTGGCATGACCATGGCTCACTGCAGCCTCAGTCTCCTAGGCTCAAGCAATCCTCCTACCCCAACCTCCCAAGTCGCTGGGACTGCTGGCATGCACCATGACGCCCAGCAAATTTTTCTATTTTTTGTAGAGGCAGGGTTTCATCATGTGGCCTGGGCTGGTCTCAAATTCCTGAGCCTGAGTGATCTGCCCACCTCATCCTCCCAAAGTGCTGAGACCATAGGCATGAGCCACCATACCTGGCCAAAAGTTAATAGACTCTTAAATTCAACAACCCAGAGGGGAAAGACAATATTGCTGAAAGCACAGTTTACTGCAAGGGAAGAAGGACCAAGAGATGCTATGAAGGAGACATAATAAAACCTCAGGAGATCTGACTCTGTTTCTCGCTGGGGTCAACAACTCTGTGCCTTTGACTCAGATTGAACTACATAATCTCTGGTTTCTCTCATATTCTGAAAGTCATTTGAAAAACTATGATAGGTAGGAATAATGAATCAAACCTAAAACAAAGTTTATTAGGAATAAATTAAAGGTCCAGCATGTGGATTCATATAAACTGAATAGGAACAGGATGGGGTGAAGATAAGCCTTAGAAACTGTATGATTAAACAACAATCACTGACTCCAATTAAAGTCTTACATAGCTTGAAAGGGTTAATTTGAGTTCAAGTAGTATTTTATATGTTGACTTTAACACAGAGCAAGGACAATTATAGTCCTGTGCTGCTTGGTTAGACCACACCTAGAGTGTGGCATTCACTTTTGATGCCACGTTTAAGATGCATGTGGACAACGAGAAATATGCTCAAAAGAAAGTGACCACAAGAGTGAAGGGGGTTCTGAACCTTGCCGTGTGAGGAATTACAGGACGTGGAATGTTTAACCTGAGAAAAAAAGAAAAGTCCTCAAGCGACCCGATGACTGTATCATTTTCAGTAACAGTTGGCACTATTGTGTAGTTCCAGAGAGCAGGGCCAGGGCCAGTATGAAGGAGGCGCACAGAGAAGCAACTTCTGAGCAGTTAGGGGCATCCAAAGGCAGAATGGGTGACCTCAGGAGGTCACTCACTAGAGCAGTTCAAGCCCTTCTGTTTGTTCTTCTTTGGAAAAGATCCAAGCATCAGATGAGTGGATGAACAAGGTGACCTTTCCTGTTCCTTCCCAACTAAGAGTCTATGAAATGGAGAGAAAAGCTGGACGAAAAGAGAAGACAGAGACGAGCGAATGCCAGGTATTTATTACTGCTCTAAATGAAACCATTCCTGTCTCAGGAACAGCAATAAATCATTCATCTTCACAGGGGATATTTTTAGTATACGTTGCTAACATGCATAGAAGGCACTCCTGCAGAATTACAACTATTAAGGCACTCCTGATGTCCCTGATACAACAAGGCTATCACCTATTGGATTGATTTTTTGCTAATGAGATACAAATCTCTTACATTTACAACTTGGAAATTCTTTTTTTTTTTCTGTACCCAATATGTAAATTCTTTCGGCGTGCCTTAAGGCCATTAGATCTCATTAACAAATTTTATTTTTACCTGACCAGTAAACCCACATCATGTTAATGACAAGTCTTATCACTAAACTTCATTAAGAAGTGTGGTATCTTCACTTTGTATTCATTGCTGGTGTCTTTGCTGCTTCTGGTGTACCTATAATTTATTGAGACATGATTGTCTTCAGTAGTGTGACCATCTGTGTTATTAATACAAAAGCAAAACAAAATCTGCTCCTTTTATCTTACTACCACTGTCTTGCCCTCTAAAATCTAATGATCATCTTATTGCCACTTCCCTAAATGGCATCAACTGTTTGCTGATTTTAAGAATCACCATTTTGAGAGCTTTTGAAACTCACCTTTCCTTTATAGACATGGGGAAAAAAATCACTAAAACTCTGACAATGCACATCATAATCAAATGTGCAGATGTCCACAACTACTAATTAGCAACGGTGTTAAGTTTATCAGAGAAAGATGTCCCTCTGTAGTTTGTATTAGTAGAGACTGTTTTGAAATTGTACTATATTACCCCCAGTAAAAGTCTGAAGACACTGGGAAGAAAGATATATCAATCCATAAAGGGAGAACTCTTTTTAATAATTAGAATGATAAGCTACTAAATATTTTTCTACTGTTTGGGTAAAGGCAAAAAGGAAGCAGTGATTTTTGGACAGCTAAGGGTCAAAATGAGGCCCCTGCACCCTTAGAGGTAAGGAAAAGGGGTGGTTAGGAAGTCGGAACGTGTACGTAAGGGAGACTGAAGACACCAGATGCCATTTTTACTTGGCTTTTGGTTTTGCCCAGATTACCATGAACCTAACTGCTAAAGAAAAGAGTTAGGCCAGCTCATACCTGAAGAGGAGGTAGAAAGATCTCTAAGAGAAGCCCTGGGCCATTCCACACCAATGAGAATTTCTTTCCTTATAAAGATCTCTGAAAAATCTGTAATGTCCTCAATAGCTCTTTCCATAGCTGCCTAAGAAATATTCACCGATTGATTGACTGTTACCAGGGAGTTCAGCCCAATCACTAACTTGCGATTTCCAACTCACGTCTTCCAATCGATCACTAGTATTTTTACCATGTCTATCACACCCACCAATTAGCAAATGAAGACATGGAGGGAAAAGAAATTGAGACTTGCTTCACTGGTCAGTGTCACTAACCCTGACCAGCCATTTAAACTCTTTAAGGTCATATGGATATTAACAGAATTGAGATTACAATCCAGGTACTCAAAATGCTAATTTAATGTTCTTTAGCCAAGCCAATCACTCTCTTCTCATTACTACCCAATTCTCTTCAAAAAACAAAAGCTATTAATCCACATTAGTTCCAGGAACTGTTCTAGGTTCTGATGAATCCATCAAGTCCACAAGAACTTTAGATACCAGATAGGTAAGTAAATAATTATGTGAACTGTACTTCAGATTATAGTAAAAGATCTTAATAGAAAAATTCTGTTTCTCTGAAGATGTCAATGATAGTAATGTTTCACCTACTCTAAAAACATGAGCAGGAGTTCTTGAAATACAGAAAAGGCAAGAAATATACTAGCAGAAATAGGGTAAATAAAGTCACAGAAATATGACAACTTAGAGACTTTGAGTTGGGCCTGGGTTGTGGGGCAACTGGAACTATGGAAGAGTCCTCTACAAATGAATAAAGACTGTTATCAATAACCTATTAAGAATAGAGAGTGTCAGGCTGCAGACACCATTCTAACTGGCACGCTGACTAGAAATGAGAACAGCAAGCCCCCTTTTTGCTTATTCTAACCTGTCTTCGCCCAAGCTGACATCACCGTTCACCTCCTCTTCTACACTATCCAGGAGGCATCAAATGTAATTGAACATCCACAGCAAGTTCTATGTTTGCAGTGAATGGAGTCATTCATTCTGGCTACAGGATCTTCATTACAATTGCATGAAGCTTTCACTGTGGGCCATATTATGACAGTATACTCGGTGCTGGCACAAGGAGAATTGCCTGGTAGAGCCAGCTGCAAATGTCATGTCCAGCTTTTACGCACAAAGGAAATGAGAGCTTTAAAAAAAAAAAAAAAAAAACCAATGCCCATTATCATTGTGATTCATCTTCTTCCCATCAGCACCAGGATGTCTCAGATTGCATTGTCTGGCTCTCGGGAAAGAGAACTAGGACAAGGCTGAAGGGAAGGGTTGCCACTGTGGAGTCAGGGCCTCTCCTCTGAGGTTCCAGTTGCAGATAGCCATGCTTCCTGCCGACAGTCGAGACAAGGTCTTCCTGAACGATGGCTGAAAAAGCCGTTATAAAACAGAATGTGAACCCTGGAGCCTACTGCTCCTGGTGGGAGTCAAAGAAGGGAACAATAGGAGCTGCCTGTAATTTTCTTTGTCTGTGGTAGCAGAGCAAGGGAAAGAAGTCTCACAAACATGAGGGAAAGGAAATGAGAGATCTTTATGCCAAGCCACTAAATTCATTGGAGGCTGAAAACCACAAAACAAGTTCACATAAAACATCACTTGGCATTTCACCTGGTATGTTCGACAACTTTGGGTGCAAGGAGTTTTAAATTATAGCTGTCTCATCTGTAGACAAGGAGAAATGATTTGTCTCAAAGGGGCCTTGGGTGCCTACATCCTTGAGGGTCTAATTAGAGAAGCATTTTATTATAGAGACTTGACTTTAGAAAATGGAAGGACCTGGTAAAACAGTGTCTGCAAGGCCATTGTCTTTGCATTTGATGCTGGAGCTTGATGTCTGCTGGGCAGGCAGTCTGGAAGGAATGGTTGGATGCAAATAAAATAGAACGAGGATAAGCTCAAACCACGTCAGTTTCTCACTGTCTCCTGCAAGAGAAGATGGACTCTTCTTCATAGAGGTAAATACACACCTGGACCAGGCGTCAGAGCAGCTGGAGGAGGATGCAGGGGAAGGCATAGCAATTGCAGGTGCAGCTGGTGCCTTAAACACCAATGAGGTGAGCAGGCAGATGAGCAGCAAGGTGTATGAGCCACAAAAGCACCCAGTGGCTGTGCCTCAATATTCTGAGCATAAAAACAATATGAGGGGCTGGGCACGGTGGCTCACACCTGCAATCTTAGCACTTTGAGAAGCCAAGGCAGGCAGATCGCCTGAGCTTAGGAGTTCAAGACTAGCCTGGACAACTTGGTAAAACCCCGTCTCTACTAAAATACAAAAGAAATTAGCTGGGCATAGCAGAACGCGCCTGTAGTCCTGGCTGCTCAGGAGGCCTGAAGCAGGAGAATTGCTTGAACCCTGGAGGCAGAGGTTTCAGTGAGCTGAGACTGCACCACGACACTCCAGCCTGGGCAACAGAGCGAGATTCCATCTCAATCAATCAATCGATCAATCAAACAAACAATATGGCTGCTGTTAGAGTTGTGTCCCCAAAGCTTGCACAAAAATGTATCTTGTGGTGCAGCTTAATTAAAAAGAGAAGGGGGTTCTAGGAAATGCAACACAGCCCTGTCAGTTCAACATGTCACAATGCCACCACATGCCTTCAGAATTAACTCATGACTTTCAATGAAAGGTAGATGGCATATAGATGTTGTATTAGTTTCCAAGGGCTGCTATAACAAACTACCAAACACTGGGTAGCCTAAAATGAATGAAATTTATTATCTTATGGTATTAGAGGCTAAAAATCCAAAATCAAAGCATCAGCAAGGGCAAGCTTCCTCCAATGACCTTTCAGAGCCCTGGGAAGAGTCCTTCCTTGCCTTTTCAAGTTTCTGGTGGTTGCCAGTAATCCTTGGCATTCCATGACTTGTGGCAGCATGGGCCCAATCTCTGCCACTCCCTTTATATGGTTTCTTCCCTGTGACCCTGTGTGTCTTCCCCTCTTCTTATAAGGGCACAAGTCATACTAGATTTAGAGCCCACACTAATTCTGTATGACCTCATCTTAATATAATTAATTACCTCTCCAAAGACTGTATTTTAAAGTAAGTCATATTCTGAGGTTGTGTAGGGTCATGAATTTTGTGGGGGACAGAATTCAATCCAGTACAAGTGTTATAAGGGAAAATCTAGAACAGGAAATGCACAAAAATCTCAAAACAGTGGGTTCAAGCAAAGAATATGGGCACTTAGAAAAGGAGCAGCTTTGTTCCAAATAATTAATGTGTTCAGGAGTGTGGTTATAACATCAGTTAGACCCTAAATTTGTTGACATTTGGTACAGAAATATCTACAAGACTCAAAGGCATGCATTTACTATTTTCTCATGGAGAATACCATATTATTATTCAAAAGAGAAAATCTAGGCTCAGAGAGATTAATATGCCCAAATTATGCCATCAAAAACTCTGCTGGGCACAGTATCTCACGCCTGTAATCCCAGTACTTTGGGAGGCCGAGTCAGGTGGATCACATGAGCTCAGGAGTGCAAGACCAGCCTGGCCAACATGGTGAAACTCTGTCTCTACCAAGAAATACAAAAATTAGCCAGGCATGTTGGTGTGCACCTGTAATCCCAACTACTCTGCAGGCTGAGGCATGAGAATCACTTGAACCCTGGAGGTGGTGGTTTCAGTGAGCCAAGATCATTCTACTGCACTCCAGCCTGGGTGATCCTGTCTCAAGGAAAAAAAAAAAAAAAAAAAAAAAAAAAAAAGAAGTGGCGGAGCAAGAAATTGAACTCAGGAGTGTTAGATTCCATAGGGCATGTTCTTTTATTACCCTTATCATGTAACAATAACACTTGCTAAAACGAATGTTAGCAAACTTCTTCAGGCCATCTCTTACTTATCCCTCAATGCTCATATTAAGCATTACACCTTCTCTGAAGACTTTCCTAATTGCCCAGGACAAAGTGAATTCCTCTGACCTCCCACAGTGAGATTACAATTCCACTATTGACCCCATTTCATTGTATGATGTTATCTATTTGTACATCTGTTTCCTGTCTTGTGTGTAGCTACCATATCTTGTCACTGCAGCAGCCCCAGTACCCAGCCCAGTGCCTTGAACAAAATACGAACTCAAACCTTAATTGATTAAAGTCCTTCAAAGAAGGTACTTCATTTTATAAAAATTTCTGGAGATGTCTTCCCCCTATATGCTGTTCTCGGACTTTGGAGATTCCAAACTCTTCTTTTATACCAAATAAAATACTACTTCAATGCAAATTCTTATTTTCTCTTTTCTGAGGATATATACAACTGGTTTTGAAAATTTCCAAAAAATATCAGGTAATTGTGTCCATTTTTCTTTTCCTGGTTAAATAATTCAATTGATAATCTCATTTTATGCTTTCTCTCTTTTTTTGAGATAGGGTTTTGCTCTGTCACCCAGGCTGGAGTGCAATGGTGTCATCTCAGCTCACTGTAACCTCTGCCTCCCAGACTCAAGTGATTCTTCCTGAGTAGACTCTCTTTCCCAAGTAGCTGGGACTCCAGGTGCTCACCACCACGCTCAACTAATTTTTTGTATTTGTAGTAGACATGGGTTTCACCTTGTTGGCAGGCTGGTCTCAGACTCCTGACCTCAAGTGATCCATTGCCTCAGCCTCCCAAAGTGCTGGGATTATAGGCTTGAGCCACCACACCCGGCAATTTTATGCTATTCTTAAAAACCCTGTTGCCTATGCTAATGAACACACTTAAATGCTTCTCTTTTTTGTTTGTTTTTAGGTCATTTAATAAGCTAAAAATCCACATTAACCCTAGCCATGCTTTCTATTCTATTTGTTCCCATGCGTCTTCTCCATTTCCTGCTACCTTGTCTATAACTCTAGGAACCAGCATCTGCCTTCATTAGACTTTCTCAGTAACTCCCCAAGGAAACAGATCACCATAAAAACTACACCAAAGAGAAAAAACAGTCAAGTCAAGAGTATTTTGAGACCACCACCTGATCTGGGGCTCACTTACTCCCACGGGACTTTCAACAGCTAAATTTTATTCCTATTTTTCTAATAGCCTTTCATGTGCTCAGTCCTGTGTTATCCGCAGTAGAGGCTAAAAAGTCACAAAAGGCCAATGTACTCGAGTTGCATGGCCAGCTCTTGTTTCCTTAAATGTTTTAATCCATGCCCAGTGATGTCCTAGATTCTGGTTATTCAAAATGCAGTCCACAAACCAGCAGCAGCAGCACCTAGGAGCCTGTTCAAAATGCAGAATCTCTGGCCCGTCCTCAGACTTACTGCTGCAGAATCCACATTATGACAAGTCTTATGGTTAATTCACATGTGCATTAATTTTTGAGATGCTCATCTCCGGATAATTGGAAACAGCTGTGAGACAGAGGCAATAGCCGTGGATTGGCATCAAAAGACCTAGGTTGGCTCTGCTATGTTTCTACTTGTGTGACCTTTGGAAAACCACTTTGCATTTCTGACCCTCAATTCCCTCAACTGTATATGAAAAGTGTAAAGTGATCCAACAGTCCCTTGCATCACATTCTTAAGTCCTACCCTATAGTTACTGAATCAGAATTTCTCAGAGGTTTACATTTTTAACAAGCTTCCCAGGTGATTCTCAGGCACATATTCATTTGAATCTCTATTGTCAATAAACATAAGGGACAGTCTTTTCTATGTCAACATCAGTGCTAGTGATGTGTGCGTCAGTTCCAGTAATACCAAAAAGAGGGGCAGTAATTGGAATAATCTCTAAGTAACTTGACATCTGTACTACGATTTTGCTTCTCTCTTTAACCTCCATCATAGATGAAGAAGTTATAGCCTTTCCTTAAACTGAAGCATAACAAGAGGATTGCTTTATAGGAGAACTACCAAGACTGGCAATCATTCTAAACTATTCATCCAAGACAAAGGAGCATGGTGCCTAGTGGGTTATTGTACTATCAGTGGCTATTCATTGCTCTTCTGATTTGTCTAAGAATACCAAAAAAGGTTTCCAAGGAGATATGGCTTTCCACTTCTCCTTCACAAGATGTTCCTACACCTGGCAGTTAAATGAAATGCTGAAAACCAAATGCTTTCTTCTTACTGCTGTGCAAGCTTTCTAGATCAAAGAAATCTCTTCAGCAGTCCTATAAAGTTAAGTTAGGGACTGAAATGTTAGAATTCAGCATTTAGTGAGCTTCTCCTCTATGCTGGGCACTGTTCTAGTTATTCTACTGCTACTGATTCAGAAAGTTTCCACTGCAGTTCTAGCAGGCAAAGTTTATTTGCTGCATTTTCCAAATGAAGATGAGAATTACTGTTAGACCCATTACTGTTTTATGCATAGGTTTTATTCTGGGGTCCATTTCACTCATTAGAGTCTCAAAAAAATAAACCCAAACTCTAAAACTAATACTCTAAGAGTACCTAAGTTACAATTCACTTAACTTAGAACCTTATTTATTATTCTCAACCTTATAGTGTCATGCAACTTAATTCATGAAATATTGTTTAGTGTTTGTTTTGCTATTTGGGCTATTGATATGTAGGGTGAGCGAAGACTATACATCACTAAACTATAATAGCCTGGGAAGACTGTCTCGCATTCTTCACAGGCTATTCATAATAAGGTGAGTACAAATAAATGTGTTCATACCATGTGAGATGGAATAAAAAACTTGCTTCTAGGAAAGAGCCTGGGGAGTTTCCAAAGAAGGAAGCACTGGTATCTGGCTGCAGGGACAGGCAAGGTATAGGAATGGATCTCACTGTGCTGAGAAAGTTGAGCACTACAGGAAAAAGTTCAGATAAGCAAAGGTAGGGAGGCTGGGAAGTTCAGGGTCTATTCAAACAAACAGTTAGGCCTCATTTGGTTGGTTTTGGTTGGTTGTGGCCAAAGAAATATGCAGGAGAAATCTGCAAAGGGTAGATGATATTATGGAGAGCCTTGAATGTGAAGCCAAGAAGCATGTCACAGATTCAGAAGGTTTGGGAACTAAAGAGCATTTAGTTAGAGCTGTACTTTAAACTCACTCTGGCAGCACCATGCAGGGTGCTTGGATGAGAGTCTGTGGACAGGGAAGAAGGCAACAGTCAAACCAAAGACCCTGAAAGTGGAAAGGCGACTGCACCACTGGGCTCTGGCCCCATGGCAGCATCTAGGGGTGGGAGCCTGTGACTCCTGGAGCCCAAGTGGGCATGTGTTACAGTGCTCTCTTGCCATCCATGTACAGCTTAAGTGTTAACCAGCTCAGTGCCCTCTTGGTACCCAGGTCCTTGTCCGGGTATCCAGAAAGAATCAGGTCATACATGGGCTTAAAGAATGAATATGGGGATTTCACTGAGTGGTGGAGGCGGCTCTGCAGCTGCCATGAGAAATGACCCTGAAGCAGAACATATGTACCTTGCCAGGACACTGAGCAATAGCAGGAAGTAGGGAAGCACTTATATCAACAAGAGGGAATGCAGAGAGGCAGCCATCTAATGTCACCCCAAACTGCATTTATACTCCAGCTTGGTTCCATTTCCTTGACCTCTTTAAATCTGTAAACTTATTTGTAACACAAGAATAATAATCTTACAGGGCTGTTTTGAGATGTGATTGAGCAAACTTGTAAAATGCCTCATTCAGAGTGCTCCTGATACCTTGGCTTCCTCCTTCTCCTAAGTCCTCCTACTTTACAAAGCATGGTGCATGGACCAGCAGTGGAATCTGACCTAGAAACATGTTCAAAATGTAGATTCCCAGGCCCCACCGAATCTGAATCTGCATTTGGATATTAACCCCCCAAATTTCTGCGCATTAAAATTTGAGAAGTATTACCCTATGTAATCCTTCTAGAATGCTCCCCAGGTCTCCCTGGCTTCTCTCTGACTTCTAGCCTTACTACTACCTTTCCTTACCCTTCTTCTCACCCTGAAGAAAAATAGAAAGAGAAAAAATGAAGGGAAAAAATATAGTAGAGCCCAGAAGAATGCCTTATGAGTATAACATAGAAAAACTATTTTTTTTCTTTCAGTAAAATTGTCACAAGAAGACATTTTTAAAATAGTTCTAAAATGTGAGTTACAGAAATGTTTGAAGAAAAATGACTTCCAAAGATACATTTAGTTAGCAGTTTCTCTGCTATGTTTGTTGGGGGGTGGGGATATCTCATTATTTTATCTGCACACCTGTAGTCAAGTTTTTAAAATGATGGATAAAAGGAAAATGCAGTGCTCTAGTGACAGTAGTAATCCAATTTTATAAGGCAACAATCAGGACCTGTGGCTGGGAAAGAAGCACCTTTGATTTTGTGGATTAAAGATCAAACTCGGTTCTGAATGCCTTTGCATTTGGCCACCATTCAAACCAAAGCTTTTAGGCTCTTGACATTATGAAGCAACAACATAGTCAAGGATCAAAGGATGGAGAATTCTCTGCATGTCGGGGTTAGCTTGGCCTCTGCCAACATAGGTATTCTCTGCATAACATTAGCAAACACAGAGAAACTGCTAAGCTGGTGGGCTGGCAGCTCAAGGCAGCAAAAACAGACATTCTAATTCCAAGCACAGACAGGACAGCAAGATGATCTCTAAGACCTATGCCTGTGAAGGGGTATTCATAATAAGGAAACAAAAGCCACAAAACAAACAGCCCTAGATCAACATCTCAAAAGTGTATCCAACATGGATCTAGGTCTACTCACAACAGTCCTCAAAATACTTTTCAAAATCTTTCTGGGAATATCCTACTGAATCTACTAACCCTGATAAAAATCAGCAACTACAGAATATCCCGATTTTATTTCAGTATAAATATGTGAGAAATGTGTAGATAAAAAGTATATGCAGTTGATTGAATAGTATAAGTAGTATAATTTTAGATTATTAGTGATAGCATCACTATAATAGAGACTAAATAATAAGAATAGTGACTGTCTTGATAATTTCCCAGTGATACAGACAGGAGCCAAGGAAATACTGGGTAGAAGAGGGCTGTGCTCCATTAAGTGCCCCACTCTCAATCCTGGAAACCCACTACACTAAATGGGAACAGGATTCTTGTTTTCATACCCAAATGTTGCCTTTTGGCCTGCCATGCCCCCCTATCCTTTACCCATATAAACCCCAATCTCTAGGCTCCACAAGCAGATGAGCAGACAAAGAGAAGAGCATAAGAGCAGCAGAGAAGGAGAGAAGAGAAGAAGCATCTGAATGTCAAGTGGAGTTCGGCTGAGGACGGTCAAAAATAAAATAACTAGGTAGTGAGCTGCTGGTCCAGAGAACTCACAGTATAGCAGACAGGGGCTGATACAGCTCTGTGACCTCTCCTTTAGGGAGAAAGAGAAGACTGAAGCATAGGTCTAAAGTTCCAGCTTTTCAGGGGGCTACCCAAGGGACTGGTTTCTATCTAGTCTACCATGGGGTACTTATGGGACCCAACATAGTCTAGATGCCACTGAGGACAAGAAAGAGTGGGAAGGCATGTTTTAGTTTCAAAGAACACATGATACAGCAGACAGGTAACAGAGGAAGCCAGAAAGTATGAGCTTCTGGAAAAAAAAAAAAAAAAAAAAGGAAGAAAGAAGAATGAAGCAGCAGCAGCAGCAGCAGCAATAACCATGTGATCTCTCTAATTGGGAATGTACATGCACAAGTCCAGAGAAGACAAAAATGCAAAAAAAGATTTGAGAGGGTTCCAAAATCTCTAACCAGGCTGATTGGTGAAGATTTTTCCTTTTATGAAGCCAGTCCATAAAGACTGGGAGAGGTTGCTATTTTTCAAATATGGGACACTCACACAAAGTTACAAAACCAATGAATAAACAAGGTGAAAAGTCCCAATTAAAGGAAAAAAAGAAATCTCCAGACACTAACCCTAAAGAAATGGAGATATATAAATTACCTGACAGGAATTCAAAATACTCTTATTAAAATGTTAAAAAAAAAAAAAAAAAAGACAAACAAAATGAGAATTTCCACAAAAATATACTTCTTTTTGAGACAGAGCCTTGAGACAGAGTTCTGTCCCCAAGGCCAGAGTGCAAGGGCACCATCTCAGCTCACTGCAACCTCTGCCTCCTGGGTTCAAGCGATTCTCCTGCCTTAGTCTCCTGAGTAGCTGGGATTATAGGCACACAGCACCACACCCAGCTAATTTTTGTATTTTTAGTAGAGATGTGGTTTCACCATGTTGGTTAGGCTGGTCTTGAACTTGTGACTTCATGATTAGCCCGCCTGAGCCTCCCAAAGTGCTGGGATTAAAGATGTGAGCCACTGTACCTGAAACATTTTTTTTTAAAAGAAGCAAATAGAAATTTTGGAGAAGAACGTAGTTACTGAAGTGAAAAATTTAGTAGAAGAGTTCAATAGCAGTCTTGATCAAGTGCAAGAAAAGAACTAGTAAACTAAAATATAGGTGATTTGAAATTATTTAGTCAGAGAAGAATAAAGAAAAAAGAATGACAAAATTAAAGAAAGCCTAAGGAACTTATGGCATCCTTCACACAGACCAACAAATACATTGTGGAAGTTCTAGAAGGAAAAGAGAGAGAGGTAAAGGAGCAGAAAACTTATGTAAAGAAATAATGGTTGGGGATTTCCTGAATCTAGGGAAGGAAATGGACATCCAAGTTTTAAAATCTCAATGAATTCCAACTAAGATGAATCCAAAGAAGTTAACACTGAGATACATTATAATCAAACTGTACAAATTCAAAAACAAAGAGAATTTTAAAAGAAGCAAGAGAAAAACAGCTTATCACATACAAAGAAATTCCATGGGTTTATCAGCAGATTTCTCAGCAAAAACACAGGCCAGAATGAAATAGGATTATATATTCAAAGTGCTAAAAGAAAAAAGAAATTGACAATAAAGTACACTAAGTCCAGCAAAACTGTCCTTCAAAAATGGAGATATAAAGGCTTTCCCAGATAAGTGAAAGTTGTGGAAGTTCATCACCACTAGACTTGTCTAATAAGAAACACTAAAGGGAATCCTTCAAATTTAAATGAAAAGATGCTAAACAACACCACAAATGCATATGAAAATATAAAGCATGCTGGTAAAGGCCAAAATATAAACAAATATTGAATTTTGTAATACTGCAATAGTGGTGCATAAATGACTTGATTCTGGTAGAAGTTATAAGACAAAAGTATAAAAAGTAAACTATTAAAAATATGCTAGTCACAATATAAAAATTTGTAATATCAATATCATAAGGTTGAGGGAAGGAGTGAAGGGCAGAGTTTTTTGTATGTGATTAAACAATTTGTATCAGCTTTAATTAGATTGTTATAACTATAAGATGTTTTATGTAAACTCTGGTAATCACACAGAAAATATCTATAAAAAGGCAGCACAGAAAATGAAAATGAAAAATGTTATTACAAAAATATCAACAAAACACAAGAAAAAATTGCAAGAGAGGAAAAGAAAGACAAAAGAGCTATCAGACACATATAAAATGATAAAATGCAGTAGTGTGTCTTTCCTTATCATTAATTATTTCACATGTAAATTACTTCACAAACAAATGAATCAAATTCCCCAATCAGAAAACATAAGGTGGCTTGATGAATAAAAAACAAACAGGATCCAATTATATGCTATCTATAAAAGACTCACTTTAAAGACAAAATAGGCCAAAAGTAAAAGGATTTTTAAAAGATTTTTTTAAAAAAGATATTTCATGCAAATTGTAACCAAAAGAGAACAGAGTTGGCCATATTTATCCAGGCAAAATATACTGTAAGTCAAAAACCGTCATGAGAGACAAAGAAAGACATTATATAATGGCAAAGTGTCAATTTACCAGGAAAATAAAAGAATTATAAATAGATAATTCAGCCAACATTACAGCACCTAAAATATGAAGCAAATAATGACAGAATTGAAGGGCAAAATATACAACACCACAATAATAGTAGGAGATGTCAGTACCCCAATTTAGATAATGAATAGAACATCAAAACAAGATCAATAAAGAAACACAGGACTTGAACAACACCAAGTAACAAATTGACCAGACATATATATACAGAGCATTTCTTCCACAGCAGCAGAATACACATTCTTCTCAAGCACACATAGAATATTCTCCAAGATAGAGCACACATTAGGTCAAGAAAGAAGTCTTAACAACTGTAAGAACACTGAAAACATACCAAGTTTATTTTCCAACCACAATGTAATAAAGCTAGAAATCAATAGCAGAAGTAAAACTGGAAAATTCACAAATATATGGAAGTTAAACAACACACTATTGAACAACCTATGGGTGGAAGAATGAAGTCAAAAGGGAAATTAGAAATTATCTTTAAACAAATGTAAAAGGAAATATAGCATTCCCAAAACTTATGAGATGCAGCAAAAGCAAGACTAAGAGGGAAGTTTATAATAGATGCCTACACTAGAAATGAAGAAACATTTCAAATGAACAACCTAATTCTAGACCTCAAGGATCTAATAAAGAAAAATAAACTAAGCACAAAGTTACCAGATAAAAGGAAACAATGGAGATTAGAGTGGAAATAAACAGAAAAATGATTTTTAAAAAATCAATGAAACTAAGAATTTTTGAAAATACTGATAAACCTTAGCTAGACTAAAAAAAAAAAAAGATGACACAAATAAATAAAATTGTAAACATAAAAGGGAACATAACAACTGAGACCACAGACAACATCATTATAGACTATTTCAAACAACTATAGTCCAACAAATTGGAAATCTGGAAGACATGAATAAATTCCTGGACACATACAACTTACCAAGATTGAATCATGAAGAAACAGAAAACCTCAGCAAACCAATAATGAATAACAAGATTGAAGCCTTAATAAAAAGTTGCTCATCAAAGAAAAGCCCAAGATCTGGTGACTTTACTGTTGAATTCTCCCAAACACTTAAAGAAGAACTAATACTAATTCTACTCACAGTCTTCAAAGACATTAAAGAGAAGGAACACTTTCAAATTCAATTTATGAGGTCTGCATTACTCAGATAAAGACATTACAAGAAAATAAAACTACAGACCATCAACAAAATACCAGCAAACAGAATTCAACAGCACATTAAAGGCATCATATGCCATGACCAACTGGGATTTATTCCAAGGATGCAAGGATGATTCAAGTTACATGAATCAATAAATGTGATACATCACAGCAACAGAATGAAGGACAAAAACCATGTAATCATCAATAAACTCAGAAAAAGCACTGATATAATTCCACATTCCTTCATGATTAAAACTCTCAACAAATTAGGTATAGAAGGAATATACTTCAACATAATAAAGACCATATATGACAAACTGTCAGTTAACATCATATTCAATGGTGAAAAACTGAAAGTTTTCCCTCTAAGATTAGGAACACAGCAAGGATGGCTACGCCTGTCACTTTTTAACATAGAATAATTTGGCTAGTACTGGAAGTACTGGCAAGAGCACTTAGGCAAAAGAAATAAATAAAAGGCAACCAAATACAAAAGGAAAAAGTAAAATTATCTCTGTTCACAAATGACATGATCTTATATGTAGAAAATGCTAAGGATTCCACAAAAAACTATTAAATAAATTAATTCAGTATGATTGCAAGATTCAAAATCAACATATACAAATCAGCTGTGTTACTATACACTAACAATCTCCAACTGGAAAAGGAAATTAAGAAAATAATACTGTTTATAAAAGCATCAGAAAGAATAAAATATTTAGAAAAAAGCTTAACAAAGGAAAGAAAAAAACCTATATACTGAACACTACAAAACACGGCTGAAAGAACTTAAAAAAGATACAAGTAATTGGAAGACATCCCGTGTTCATGGGTTAAAGGACAATACTGTTTAAAATGCCCATACTACTCAAAGCTATCTACAGATTCAGTGCAGTCTGTATCAAAATCCCACTGGCATCTTTTACAAAAATAGAAACAATAATCCTAAAATTTATATGAAACCACAAAGAATCCTGAAGAGCCAAAACAATCTTGAGAAAAAAAAATAGTGAAAGGCCTCACACTTCCTTGATTTCAAAGCATTTTGCAAGTTACAGAAATTTAAATGGTATACTACTAGCACAAAGACAAATATATAGACCAATGGAACAGAATACAGCGCAGAAATAAACCCACACTCATATGGTCAACTGATCTTCAGAAAGAACACAAAAACTACACAATGCAGTAGGAATAATTTCCTCAACCAGTGGTGTCAGGAAAACTGGATATCCACAAGCAAAAATAAACTGTACCTGTATCTTACAACATACACAAAACAAACTCAAAATGGCATAAAGACTTAATGTAAGACCTGCAACTATTAAACTTCTAAAAGAAAATACAAAGGGGAAGATTTATGACATTAGTCTTGGCAATGGTTCTCACATGTGACACCAGGAACACCGGCAACAAAAACAAAAATTGACAAGTGAGACCACATCAAATTTGACCACAACAATTTACAAAGCTTCTGTGAAGCAAAAGAAACAATCAATAAAGGTGAAAAGGTAGCTTATGGAAGGGGAGAAAGTATTTGCAAACCATGTATCTAACAAAGGGTTAATATCCCAAATATATAAGGAACACCAGCAACTCAACAGCAAGACCCAATCCTATTAAAAACAAAGCAGAAGAGTTGAATGGACATTTCTCCAAAGAAGACATGCAAATAGCCAACAGGAATATGAAAAGGTGCTCAGCATTACCAGTCATCAAAGAAATATAAAACTACAATGATATATCACCTCAAACTTATAAAATATAAATTTTAAAAAAGAATATAGGCCGAGGTGGGCAGATCACCCTAGGTCAGGAGTTCGAGACCAGCCTGGCCAACGTGGTGAAACCTCATCTCTATCAAAAATACAAAAACTTAGGCAGGCGTGGTGGCATATGTCTGTAGTTCCAGCTACTTGGAAGGCTGAGGCAGGAGAATCGCGTAGAACCTGGGAGGCAGAGGTTGCAGTGAGCTGAGATCATGCCACTGCACACTCCAGCCTGGGCGAAAGAGCAAGACTGCCTCAAAGAAAAAAAAAAAAGAATGTAAGGGTAAACCAAGATGTGGAAAAAGTGGAACCCTTGTGCACTGTAAGGAATGTAAAATGGTGGAAGCTACTATGATGAAAATCTAAAAATAGAATTATTGTATGATCCAGCTTTCTGAGTATTTATCCAAAAGAACTGAAATCAGGATCTCAAAGAGATATCTGCAGTCTCGGGTTCACTGCAACATTGTTCACAATAGCCACGATGTACAACAACCTAAATGTTCATCAATGAATAAATGGACAAAAAGGTGACATACACATATAACTAAATTTTATTTGGCCTTAAGAAAGGAAATCTTGTCATATACTACAACATGGATGAACCTTCAGGACAGTATGCTAAGCAAAATAAGCCAATCACAGAAGGACAAATACCACGTCATTCCACTTACATGAGGAATCTAACTCATCAAAGCAGAAAATAGAATGGTGGCTGTCAAGAGCTGGGGTGACAAGAAACGGGGAGGTGCTTTTCAAGAAACAAAGTTTCAATCATGCAAGATGAAACAGTTCTAGAGGTCTGCTGAACATTATGCTTATAATTAACAATATTGTCATGTATGCTTAAATATTTGCTTAAGACAGATCTCGTGTTATGTATTTTGTATCACAATTAAGAGAAAGTAGGTATGTTAAAATTGAAAATAAGAACCAAATAAGTAGAAAGATTTACAGTTGTATAAATTTTGCTTCTAGACCTATGGCCAGTCACAGTTCAAAACTGCTTTGTTTTTGTTTTTCAAAGTACATTCCATAATTTTCCATAGCAACTCCTCTATTACCCTTAGGAAATTTCTCTTTAAATGTGTCCTAACTGTGTCATTAAATACAGCATTTGTTTCTTAAGTTTAAATATTTTATTTGGTACTTATTGATACCCCTGGGATCTGTGTGTGTGTACGCTTTTCATTCCTTATACCATTACTTTTTTTAAAAAAAATGGCTCTGAGACTTTCCTTGTTATTGTCCAGCAGATTGACGATCCTTAAACTTTATTATTTTCTTGAGGCCCGGAGTTCGAGACCAGCCTGGAAAACATGGCAAAACCCTATCTCTACTAAAAATACAAAGGTTAGCCCAGCATGGTGGCTTATGCCTGTAATCCCAGCTATTCAGGAGGCTGAGGCAGGAAGATCACTTGAACCCAGGAGGTCGAGGTCAGTGAGCCAAGATTACGTCACCACACTCCAGCCTGGACAACAGAGCAAGACCCTGTCTAAAACAACAACAACAACAACAAAACACACTTCATTATGAAATAGCCAATGCAGACAGCAAGATAGTTTTCTCATCAGATTTTATTTTCTTGGTTATACTTTTCACTTTGTTATGTAGGCCTTGCCTTTCAAATGCCAGGAGTTATATTCAATTTACTTCTTCTACCTAAATGTAACTATATGAATTTAAATTTAAATTAGTTAGAATTATATAAAATCTAAATTTCGGTATCCTAGTCACATTAGCCACATCTGAAGTACTTAATAGCCACATGTGGCTAGATTACTGCACTGGACAGGACAGATACAGAACATTTTTATCACTGCAGAAAGTTCTACTGGAGATCCTGTTCTAGATATCCTGCCCTTACCCTCCAAAATGTCTACTCCTTGTTAGCATATTAGCAGAACACTGCCTCTAAAGAAATTTTACATGTCTCATCTGAAAAGTGAGGATTACACTTTTATGACTCAGGAAAGAGGACTGACCCACATTTCCTTTGAGGTTCCTTACCAGTATGATAGCTTCATTTCTATGAATCCACTAAAACTTGACCCTTGGGGTCAGGAAGATAACTCCATTATAATAATGTTTCTCAGGAAAAAATCAAATTTGAATGACATCATCTCAATTCATAGCTTCTTTGCCAAGAATATAACCTACTTAAGTGTAGGAACTGAATTCTAGCTCTACAAATTCCTTATTAGGTCCAATATGGCAGGTGGTACTTAAACCTTATCAGTTTTTTCACACCCCAGCAGGCCTTGAAATCACTGTGATAAGAGAATCAGCCTCTCTAAGAAGGGTCACAGCATGCCTATAAGACGACATCTGGGAAGCAGAACATTTATTTTAAAATGCAAACTACATAGTCTTGTAAGCAATTAATTGGGAAACATAAGTTGTATTTGAACTAAAACGGAACCTTTGATTACACTTAATGTCAGCTGGATGATTAATGTATAAAGTGTTGTTTACTAAACAAAGGATTTGTCTTTTTTTTTTTTACCATCTGAAAAATTTTGTCTAAAACACTTATTTTCAGAGATGTGATCATTTCTTTGGCACTTACTGGACTGTTAAATTGAATTCATGCTGTCCTTCCACGTTTCCCAGCCTACTCAGGAAGTATGAAAATGGGAACTGATGAGCAAGGCCTAGACATGTTTCCACATCTACTGTGTTCATGTTTGTTAATGTAAGTCAGCCCTGCACGGAGATCTACCACCTGGACCAAGATAAATGGCGAGCAGTATACTTTGCTGCTTGGGCAACTTTCCTTCCACGTCTAAAACAGAATAAGTTTCCTGAGTTGGAATATGATTCATTTTTTTTTATCACAAACCTTGTTGAGATCAATGTATTATATCAGAAACAATGTAAAATACACAGATACATTTAAATGACAATAATTCCCAATGCAAAATTTAACAGGAAAGATTATCAAACCACTCTCCCACTACCATTACATTTTTTTCCCTTTTTTTTTTTTTTTTTTNTGAGATGGAGTCTTACTCTCTTGCCAGGCAGGAGTGCAGTGGCACGATCTCAGCTCACTGCAACCTCTGCCTCCTGGGTTCAAGCGATTCTCCTGCCTCAGCCTCCCAAATAGCTGGAGTTACAGGTGCACGCCACCATACCCAGCTAATTTTTGTATTTTTAGTAGAGACTGGGTTTTACCAAGTTGGCCAGGATGGTCTTCATCTCTTGACCTCATGATCCACCTGCCTTGGCCTCCCAAAGTGCCAGGATTACAGGCAGGAGCCACTGCACCTGGACTACCCTTCAAGTCTTAATCTTGGCCGTAGGTTTTCCTGAGGAGGGAAAATGAATTGGTAGGGGAAGTGAGTGATCCTCTCCATCCCTTCACTAACTTTCCTAATCTTTAATTGTGCCAATTCAACTTCATTGTGTTATTCTTGACCTTTTGCCTCATGAGGAACCAGAAGTTTGTAAGTACATAGAGGAAGCAGTGTTTTTTTTCCCCTGGGGCTCATCAGCCTCCAGAAAATAAAAAGCAAAATTATATAAATACATGCATTTTTTTTTTCAGAGAAGGTTAATAGCTTTCGTTAAGTTTTGAAAGAAGTCCATGATCCAGAGAAGACTAAAAAGTCTCCATTTTGATAGATTTGGAATAGAATCCACTCATGAAGTTACTGCCACTGCCACTAGTGGGGGCAGTGAGTGGGTACAACGCAGCAGCCAGAGCTCTGTAAGAAAGAGCAGAACCTGTGTGCTGAAGTCAAGAGCCCTTCTCTCATCCCAGCTTTTAATAGTTGAGATGTGATCAACAACACTGACGATAGACTTTAAGTCAGGTGATTCTGTGATTTATCATGAGAAATACGTATTTGGTCTGTATTCTCATTTCTGGCACACAGATCCTAAAATCCTCATAATTTCCTAAGTGATAAGCGCTATGAAAGTATCTTTGGTTATAATATTTGGTTCTTTGACTGGGGTTCCTAAAAGAGCTCTAGAGTATCTCTTGTTATTCGTACAAAGCCCCTTTCAAACACATCCAAGTTTATGTTAATGAGGTGATTTTTCAAAAGCCCCTAGAAAATCACTGGATGGGGGCTAGATGCCAGAGGAATTAATCATGTGATTAGAAGGTTAGAACTTTACCCCTAATCTCTAAGGGGCAAGAAGCTGAAGCCTGAATTGATCATCAGTGGTCAGTGATTTCATCAATCATGCCTATAGAATGAAACGTCCATGAAAACTAAAAAGCACAGGGTTTAGAGAGCTTCTGGGTTGGTGGTTAAGGAGAATGATATGTCCAGAGTGAGCATGGAAGTTCCATGTCCCTTCCTCCATGCCTTGCCCTTTGCATCTCTTCCATTTAGCGGTTCTTGAGTTAAGTGGTAAATGTAAATAAATATTTTCCTGAGTTTTGTGGGCCATTCTAGCAAATTATCGAATCCAAAGAGGACATCACAGGAACCTCTGATTTATAGCAAGTCACTCAGAAACACAGGCAATAGCCTGGACCTGTGAGTGGACTGAAGTAGAGGCACTCTTATGAGACTGATCCCTTAACCTGCGGGATTTGATGCTATCTCCAACTAGAGCGTGTCAGAATTGAGTTAAATTGTAGGATACACAGTTGGTGTCCACAGAGAATTGGGGAATTATCTGGTATGGAAAACCCATACTTCTGGTGTCAGAAGTAAAGTATTGAGGGCAGGAGTAGAGGAAAAATACAGTATTCCTTTAGTTGGTGGAGAGAAGGAAATCGTTTTCTCTTACAGCCCCAAAAGATTGGCTGGTGATATGCCAGAGCTGACTGCAATACCATCCACCATTATTTGTTGATACATATTCTTCCATTTAATCTTAATAATCCTTCAAAGTAGTATGATTACCCCATTAAAAGGTGAGAAAACCAAGGCGCAAACTGGCTAATTCATTCAAGATGACAAAGTTATAACATTGCAGAACCAAAATTAGAGCCCAGGTCACTCTGATTCAAAAAGCTTGTTCATTAATACTGCCCAGCTAAGAATATCTGTCCAGATTCTAGGAATGGACCTTTAATTCTATCACCCCACCTAAATCTGAAAAGGTAGCACATCTCATGATTCCTCCAGCAGGGCCAAGGCAGGCTAATTTTAGCAGTCTAATGAGAAAGGATTAAGGTACTTCCTGTTAGACAGTCAACACAAGTGGCTCTCATTAGCAACAATAAAAACCCAGCTTGTTCCATCGGCAAAAGTAGCAGCCTCCGCTTTCTTTTGTAATTCTCAGCTGGGTTGCCCCTTTAAGAAGCTTAGCCCACATAGTCACAGTCACAGATCCTCTAAATCAAAATCTTTTTTAAAAACACCCAGGAGCGATCCCTAACTACCAAGGAGTAAGACATCCTTTCAGGAAAGAACATTGAAGGGGTTTATCTGAATGCCAGCAAGTTTCACCTAGTCAAGGGAAATCCTTCCAGAAAAGTGATTTTATACAATTTGTGCATTTTATTCAATTCAACCTTTATTTACAGTTGCTCTATGTAGGAATTGTGCAGAACGCAGCAGAAGAAGTTAAGATGTACAGAATGAGATGTTCTCCACCGGAGGTTCACACTTCATTGGTAGAGACAGATACACACCCAATATGTATAGTCCAGCAGACAGTACTAAGTTAGAAAATTGATTTCCAACCAAAGTGCAAGATGAGAACAAGAGAGGGAGACAGGGATTCTAATGGTCGGTCAGGGTAGAGACAAATCTGAGAAGAGAATGTGGGCTCAGCGGATAAATAGGGCAAGTAAGATGTGGATGAATACTGTGACATGGTAAAAGCCCCATAAAACTGCATACCTCAACCATACCTTGACTTTCTGTTGGAACTGCTCCCTGTGACCCTAACATGACAGGCAAGCAGCCCAAATCCATGCCATCTTGGCCCCTGCGACTTGTAATAAGTAACTAAGATCTGTAATTTCCACCACTACCCAGACAATGTGTAAACTAACGCTTATCTTGACTTCTGTAAACCACTTGAGTAACAATCGCAGTGACAAAAGTCCCTTGGCCCTTGGGATGTCCAGAGCCCCTCACCCTCATCTCCACCCAGGAGGTGATTTATGGAATCCACTGGCCCTCGGAATGTCTGAAGCCCTTCAGCCCCACCCCTGCCCCTCACCCTCACCCCTGAGGTGGTTTACGGGCATAAAAGATCTTGACACCCTCCTTTCGGGGCTGCAGGTTGGAGAGACACCAGTCCTCCATGGCCGCCGGCCATAAAGACCCTGCAATTTGGCATACTTTTGTCTTGGTGTTGACTTTCTATGCTCGCTCCAGTACAACAAGACTAGCATCCCAAAAGCATAGAAGCAGAGGTTATGCATGTATCTGGAAAAACAACAATGTCTTGGGAAGGCCAGAGAGTGGAGTGACAGGCCCATCCTGCAGAATCTTGCCATTCAAAGTGAGGTCAAAGGCAGGGCATCCTTGGACACACCCGGAAACTTTGACATGCCAGAAGCCCAGGCTCCACCCTGGACCGAATGCATTAGAATCTGCATTTTTACAAGATCTCCAGGTGATTCTTATGCACATGAAGGTCTGAAAAACACTGCTGCAGAAAATGGGGAGCCATTGGAGGTCCCTGGGAGAGAGGAGTAATCTGCTGTTAGATATGCCTGGGAAATGCAACTTTAGGAAGTAGAGTGGAGGGCACATGGAATGACCAAATGAATGAACAGTTATCCAACCAAACAAGATCTTTTAAAAATTTGAATGTTAAGTGTTACAGCTCTTTTAGAATTGGTCTTGCAGATTTTCTGATTTGCACTAGGAAAACCATAGAAAGTGAAAATAGAAAATAATGTGAATAGTCATCTACTGGAATAATGATTAATAAATGATATCCCTGTACTCATAGCTCCATCATATTTGACTGTAAGGTAATTAGGATATTAATTTTTAAATGCAATTTATTCATTGGATGGGAGGAAAAGGAAGTAAAATCAGGTTGTGGCCAAAAATAACATATTTTTCACTTTAGTTCACTATCTGGAATCTATGTAACCATGCTGTTTGATTTTAGACTGTTCAAATTTTTTAATACTCTCTGAAATCTGATGGTCAAGGACCCTGTAATCCAAGATAAGATTGATCAGGCCCAGCACCTTAATTCCAGAATACTCTCTAGCAACTCATACACCCTCCCCCATGCCCCAAACACCCATTTTGAGATAGCCAGGGTAATTTTCTTCATTTCCTGCCCAGACAGCTGTGGAATGTTGTAATTTATTGTTAGGCAGCTGCAGCAATCCTCCTTAGAAAAGGATACATCTTGTCAAGGATACGGTTATTCTCAATTTTTGAATTTATTTTTTAAACAGTGATGTACCCACCAGATGTAGAAATAGTCAAGCCTGAGAAACCTCAAAGGGAGGCTGGATCTAACACATGCATCCCTGCTTAGAGGTCAGTGCTACAAATGCCCTCACCAGGTCGCCTGTAATCTCACTGCTTCAGCAAACAGTCCAATCCACTCCTGTTGGAAAATCCTCTAGACTCCTGAAAATAACTCCTTCCTAGCCGAGTAAACCTTAACCCTCTCCTACAAGCTCATGAGAAAATGCAGCACACCTGGAAGGTGGAGAGTAGCCGATTTTCATCCCCAACTATCTCCTCCCTCCACATCCACAAAAACAGCACTGCTATCTTCTGATCTTTACTACAAAACTGGGGAGAGGATAGCAAAAGGAGATTAAAATCTCTCCACACTATGTGAGTGCATGTGACTCTGTGTGTGTGTGTGTGTGTGTGTGTGAGAGAGAGAGAGAGAGAGAGAGAGAGAGAGAGAGAGAGAGAGAGTGTGTCTATGTGGGAGGGAGACAGAGACAACCATATAAAAATTGAAAATTACCCCAGATGACAAGAAAATAGAGGAGACAGAAGACTCCAGGGAGCAGCAATGATTAGAGTGAGTAGGAGTGTCCTGTGAAGGCTAAGAAGTTAGACTATTTAGATTACTTGGGAAATGTGGGATATTAGATTAAGGAATGTCCGTTATACCACATCCTATAATTTAGAGATTGCAAATTACAAACAGGACAAATGAAAGAAGCTTTCCTATTCTTAACGTGGCTTCTTCTGTTTTATAATAACCTCTCATTTCGTACAATTTTAATATTTTAAGGCACCTTAGTGTTGGCAAAATGGATTCACAGGCAATTAAAGTCCCTCTACTTTCTTTGTGAAATTGGTGTTTAACAGCTATTTGGGGAGTTTCTCCCAATAAAAATCCCATTTTTCCCCATTTCTGTTTCAGAATTTCCAATAATCATTAAATATTTTTTGACATGTTCAAGTAAAGCTATTTTATCACTTTATAAAATCAGTCACAAAACTCTCTTCCAAGGTAGAGAAGACAAAGAGTCTTTGTCCATCAGCACAGCCTGGAGATTTACAGAAACTAGGCAACAAAGGTCAACTGGCCTCACTCAGTCAACAAACCTCTCTCTTAAGTACCTCTGCATAGCTAATACCTACCACGCGCCTTGCTAGGCAGACTGTAAGAGGACAAATAAGGCATAAACTCTATCCCACAAAGCTGATGTATTTATGAGGGAGGCGATTAAAGAGAGAATAATCATAATACAGACTGAGTAATGTAATAGGAGCAGCTACCCACTGAGCGTCAGGAATGGCTTCCTGACCAGTTAGGGGAAAATGTCCCCCCAGAGTTCAGGCTTCGAAGTTAATTCTGATGCAGGTTTTGGTAGGCCTGGATATACCCAGTCAGGGTTAACTGAGAGGGGAGACCCCCTCCCCTCCTCCCGATTCCTGGCCTCTACATCCTCCTCTCCTCTGGATGGGAAGGAGGGTGAAAAAGAAATAAAATACCAAAGAGCTGGGAAGATAACTCCCTTTTCGGTTCCCAGGGTCTCTGCTATCTAAGAGCCTTGAAAGAGTTGCAAATGAATGTTATCACTATCACTAAGCCTGGCACTGGGTCACGTCCCCTACATTTGCTTGACCTAGGCTCCCTCTTGGAAATACCTCTGCCAACTAATAATTTACTGCCTTTGTCTTGTCTCTGTAAGCCCCCTCCCCTGCCTGTTCTCACTCATGCTGCATATGAATTAGCAAATCTATGAAGCCAAAAAATTGCAAGGTGGAATGTCCAGCAAGTGGACAATGGCATAGTTTCACCTCAGTTTTCCCTTTAGTGTTGTAAGCCTATAAAAGGGGAGAGAGGCTGCTTCTCAGGGAGCTCGGTGAATCAGGCTGTAGCCCCCCACAGCTCCCTGCCAAATAAAAAGCCACTTACTTCCTGAGTTCAGTGTTAAAGAGGTTTGTTACTCGCCCCTGCTTCAAGTCAGGGTTAACCAGCTCTAAGACTAAGTTTGACTAAGGAATTTAAGTAGAATGATGATGGACACACATAAAACAAGTTATTATGGAACCACATTACCAAATTCAAAGAAGTTTAATTCTGAAATCAAGGTGAACTCTTTGGCCCTCTTAGAAAATCCTCATATACCAAGTACATTATAGGCAATCTGTAGTTGGTTTAGTGGGAAAGTCTTACTAGTCAGGAATATATCCCCATCAAGCAGCTTGGAACAAGCAAAGACTCCAAAGCTGAACTGACCAGGTTTGAAGCCTGGTTCTCCCATTTACTAGATATTTGACTTTCAGCTCAATCTCTCTATATCACAGTTTCCTTATCTGAAAAATGGAGATAATAATCACATCTACTTCATAGGGTTGTTGAGAAAAACAGGTTAAGTAAATGTCAGGGTCACTAAGTCCCAAATTCAATGTCTCTCAAGACAGGGTGGCTGAAGCATTTATTCTAGGTAATACCTGCTTTTTCTAAGGATGAGATTACCTTCCTATGGGGGAAAAAACATCTGATGTAGCCTCTGTCTCAACCAAAAAGACCCACTCTGATTGTGTTAGTTAACACTGAATGTCAACTTGATTGGATTTAAAGATGCAAAGTATTGATCCTGGGTGTGTCTGTGAGGGTGTTGCCAAAGAAGATTAATATTTGAGTCAGTGGGCTGGGAAAGATAGACCCACCCTTAATCTGGTGGACACCATCTAATCAGCTGCCAGTGTGGCCAGGATATGAAGCAAGCAGAAAAACATGAAAGGCTAGAATGGCTTAGCCTCCTAGCCTGTATCTTTCTCCCATGCTGGAGGCTTCCTGCCCTTGAACATTAGACTCCAAATTCTTAGCTTTGGGACTCAGACTGGTTTCCTTATTCCTCAGCTTGCAGATGGCCTATTGTGGGAGCTTGTGACTGTGTGAGTTAATACTACTTAATGAACGCTCCTTTACACACACACACACACACACACACACACACACACACACACATCTTATTAGTTCTATTCCTCTATAGAACCCTAATACACTGACCATATTTAAATAAAAAATAGCTCTTGGGTCCCCTTCTCTCCAGATATGTCATAATGGATGGAATATGTTTTCCCAAAAGATTCTTGGCATGGTGGTACCCAACATCTCTTCTCCAGAATTAACAATAGATGTTCAAAGCAAAAGCAAGAGGCAGTCTCATATTAAGGGAGTAGAGATCCCAGAATGCAGTAACAAATTAGCATTATAACTCAGACATCCATCTTTTCATATGTTTTCTTAAATTCAGCATCAAATTTAATTACATTGATTGTATTTTTTGGTCTTAGATTATAAAATTAATTTTCATAAATCTTCAGCTTTCCCTATTGCCCACAAAAGTTAGCAAACAACACTCCTTCTCTAGACCTTTAAAATAAATTACACTTAGGCATACACATTACCCCTAGACTGACAGACTTCTACAAAACTAATTTCCCCATCCTCTTATCAGAGGTCTGTACTGGAGCAGCAATCACATGGAAACTATTTATAAGCTGTACAAGGCAAGTAAATGCCAGGAAGCAAACTTGGCTGCCTTTAAGATTTTACACAGACATTCCAAAGTCCCTGAGCAATTTCTTTTCCAAAATTTTAGTAATTAGTCATTTTCTTAAGCTTTAACAATAACAAAAAAAAGATAGACAAAGACTTCCTTAGGAGGACATTAGGATTGTATTACCCTACTTTGTCAGGCCGCTTAGTAAGTGTCCCATTGAGAGGGTCAGGAGTTGCAGCCCCTCCCAGCCTCACTGTAGGTAAAAACTCCACTGATACACACTTGAGCCCCTGACCTGCAAGTTAACACTCCCTGTTTTTCCAGACGGCCATTCTCCCAAGTGCAGGCTGACAATCATGTCAAATGGGGCTAGGACCTGACCACCAGCCTCATTTTCAATTGTGAGTAAAATCAGGATTTGAAGTCAAGTCTCTGAAGACTAGACACATTGACATGAACTTGGTCCCCTAATAAATCACAGCTGAAGTTAGCGTGCAGGAGAGCAAATGCTATATGATGCTGCTGGCAAGATGAATTCCATTGCAGTTTCACCTGTCCCTCTTTGCCTTGGCTTAAAACTTTCAAAGAAGTTTAATCAGAGTTCTCAGAACTCCATGTTTATCCTTTGTTTAAAAGCAATTTTTTGTTCTTTTAGGAAATCATCTTACAGATGGCCTCAGGAGAAAAATGTTGTATTTTATATGTATTCTGAGGTCTGTGGGTTCTCAGAGGAGCAAAGTTTAGAGCAAAAGCCACATGTGCATCTAGGAATTTTGGGTGAAGAAAGAACAAAAATTACGTATCAAGTCATTTTTTAAGTATTTTTAACATTTTATGTTTTCTACCTAGAAATGCTGAAAATAAACAATAATGTCTGAAAATTATGATTTACCTTCCAAATTCAGCTTCAGTGGAGCAGGTGATATTTAAGAAACCATCATCAGTAAAAATCAAAACATCACAGAAATATTGATGTTTTACCTCTATGCTCTTCTTAGCAATTTTTAAATTGGCCAAATGGTATAAATTCAGCATTTAAGCCTGCAAAATACAAGCATTTTTTTTTCTGATTCTTAATGCAAAGGTATGTACTCACAAAGAAAAATCAGTTTATCAACCATGTGTGTACATGACATTTTTCATTTCCCCACTTGCTGAGGAGAAATACAATGTATATTGCAGAATGAAGTGACATTTAGAGAATTGTTGATTTCTTTCATTTACCACCTTATTCACATTTAAAATTTTTATTTCAAACATTACAAGCATAGTCCTTCCCTACATATTTAAAATCAAACTAGCAAAATTCCTTGCAAGGAAGCAAAATTTTAAATTATCCTTTTATGCCTGTTGTCAAAATGATGCATATAATGGCAACAAAAGCCTGAATAAGTGGAAAATTTGGGCTCTCTGGGCAATATTTTACAAAGTTATTCAGGTTTTCACTTGCCCTAAACTGATTTCTTTCAACACGGAACTCATGCCTTCAGGACCTAGCCCATCCTTTGTTTCCTGACCACGTTATTGTCACTGCAGAACCAGAAGTAGATAATTTACAATTTCTTATCATAAAAGAATCAGGTTTGCTTCTAGAAAGGATTAGTTGGTCACTGGTGGTCACCTCTTCTATATGTAGAGTATTCTCTTAGTCACATCCTGACATGTGTAAAGTAGGCTTTGAGAAAATAGACTGCCTCCTCTACTATTTTGCAGGTTGAACACTTTCTCCTAAAGCGGTTTCATTATACTGAGTAAACCCATTGCTCAGGGTCCCTGAAGTGGGATGACAACCAGTACTCAACCCATTCTGGCCTCAAGTGTTTTATGCTGTCGGAAAAATAACATCAGATCCACTTAACATCAATGCCAGCCCCTGGCCATTATTTAATTTGTTTTTTGTGTGTATGTTCTTTTTTTTTNTTTTTGAGATGGAGTCTCGCTCTGTCACTCAGGCTGCAGTGCAGTGGCATGATCTCAGCTCACTGCTACCTCCACCTCCCAGGTTCAAGTGATTCTCCTGTCTCAGTCTCCCAAGTAGCTGGAGCTACAGACACATGCCACCATGCCTAGCTAATTTTTTGTATTTTTAGTAGAGATGGGGGTTTCACCGTGTTAGCCAGGATGGTCTCGATATCCTGACCTTGTGATCTGGCTGCCTCACCTCCCAAAATGCTAATTTGTTTCTTAAATAAAGCTCTGTGGTATTGGTCATCCTCTTGCCATTTTCTAGTGGAAGAAACTAAGAATCAGAGGTATAGAGGATTAAGTTCACTTAGCACTCAAGAATTTGAATCTTAATGATCTCCAGCCAAAACCTGGAATGTAGTCACTGAGTCTTCCTGCTTCTGTTTCTGGCCACAAGTAAAATGTAGTGGTTAAGTTCTGAAGCCTGGGTTCACAACCCACCTCTGTTCCTTCTCAGCTGCAGAACTCTGGTAAAAGTGTTGAACCATTGATTGAGATGAGTCTAGAGACACATGTGACTCATAAGATGTTTGTGAATATTACAAAGTATGTGGAAAGTACTCCACTGCATCCCACGCCATAAAGTGTTTAATAAATATTGGCGGCTGCCATTACATTGTGTTTTTATAGTTTCAGGGAAACATCTAATCATCTTAGATTCTAGTATCCAATTTCTTACTTTGGGATATGTCCTTACCCAGTTGGCCTTAATGTATGGAAAGTTCTGTTGGACTCTGGCAATGAGTCAAAGCAAGATGGAAAAGCTTTCTTTACATTAGGGACTTAGTGCAGATGGGTTTCAAGCACTATCATTCAGAACAACGAACACTCAAAGAAATAATGATAGTGGTCTTCGTAACTGTAATAATAATAACAAAATCCCCATACCACTGTAAGGATTCATAGACTAGTTTAAATGCCTTCCGCGGAAGGAGTGTTAAATTTTTCTTTGAAGGGCTGCTATTCTGGATACGAGCAGAAGCAACTCTGGGAACTTATTTAAATACAGAGTGCAAGGACACTCATTAGCTAAACAAGGCCCTTCCAGCCTATACCTCCAGTGGCCACTAAGAACTTGTCTATACGTAACAGATGTTTCAAAACATCATAGATGTTGTTCCAAATGGTTATTTTGTCATTTTCACTTGGATTCATGTTGTACAGTAAGAGAGACTGAGAGATATTTGAGGACGGATTCACTAAGCAGTTATTGACTGCCTTTTTTGTGGAAGGTATTTTTTGGACAAAGAACTTGTGACTTTCATGATTATGAATTATAAGTGGCTCCAACGAAAACCCACAATATCTCCAGTGTTTGCTCACTGAAATAGAATTGAATTTACAAGGTGTGTTATTTCATTTTACATTGCTATAAAGGAATACCTGAGGCTGGGTAATTTATAAAGGAGAGAGATTTATTTGGTGCATGGTTCTGTACAAGAAGCATAGTGCTGGCATCTGCTTCTTGTAAGACCTCAGGAAGCTTACAATCCTGGCAGAAGGCAAAGGGGGAGCAGGTGTATCACACAGTAAGAGAGAGAGCAAGAGAGAAGGGAGGAGGTGCTAAGCTCTAAATGACCAGCTCTCCACTAATCTAATAGAGCTAGAACTCACTCATTACTAGGAGGAGGCACGAAGTCATTCATGAGGGACCTACCCCCATGACTCAGGTACCTCACACTAGGCCCACCTCCAACACTGGGGATAATATTTTAACATAAGACCTGGAGGGGACAAACATCCAAACTGTATCACAAAGTGCATTGTATCAGTCAACTATCGTCATGTAACATGCCACTCCAAACCAATATTCATGTATTCTCATACATGTGTCTGCTGGCCAGCTTGGAATCCGTTGATTTAGGTGGTGCTAAGCTGCATTTACCTTCACGTTTCAGGCTGGTTTAGCGTTAATCCTTGTGTCTTTCCTGCCTTAGAACTGGCTCTTCTTTTGTCAAACAGCAGATGTGCAAGCAGTCAAGGCCAACATCCGAGCACAGTTCAAGCAGCTGTGCCAAAATCCAATACAAACTACCTGGCTGAGACCAGTATCGAATCATCAAGTAGCACTCCCCACTAGGGGGACAGGCTACAAAGTCCCAAGGGAGCAGTGTGGATACCAGGCAGGATAAAGAATTGGAGCCTGTAAGTCAATCTTTCACATGTACTTTCTAGAAAATGGTTCATTCCTCATAAATTAGAGTGTCTATCATTAGACAGATAGGTGGCATGTGCCTATCCCTTAGAAACATAAGCTAAGTATGTTTCTCTAAGATTTTAAAAATTATCACGCATAATTTAAGCACTACAAATTTCCCTATTAAAAATATGGCCATTACTTTTATATAACAATGAATCTCAACTGAAAATTAGACCTGTGTCTACATATTAGGCTTATGAAAAATCCTGTTTAAAGCAAGATTGACAGAAACTAACTTGCCTGCTCTCTGAGGTTAGGGATTATTCTGAAATCTTTATAATCGTACTTTGTCCAGTGCTTGATATAGCATAGATGCCCGAGAAAGATTTGTTTACTGAAAAAATGAAAACAGAATTACCAAACATCTCAGAGGCTGGCTCTGTGTTTATGATCCTTGCTTTTTATTAGTTACCACTTGATCTTCTCTTAGCTTCTAGGTTTCCTCTGACTCACAAGGTCGAGACTTCCTACCCTACGTGCTTGGTTATTGCCCATGTCTGGGAAGATATTTTATCTGTGAAATGAGAATTTGCCACTCATTCCCAATATAGTTGGTCAGACGTGGAATTTGTGTTTGTATTGTTTTAAGGCTCTTTGGGCCAGCTTTTATATGCCTTTGCCTCTAATGTGTTTGTGTTTGCTTGTTTTGCACATTTGTTTCAAAAAGAAAACTATGTACAGAGCACTACCTCTTCTCCTGCCAAGAATAATCAACCAAGTTCCCTCTCTTTACCCTTTCTTCCTGTTAGTATCTTACTTGAAAAGATGTACAACTAGAAAATGGGATGGTCTTTTGTCTGGCACCAAACCATGACCCTACTTTCAGATCTTGCTATTTTCAGTCTAAATGGCTGAGTCATTAATTCAGTTTATCAATCTCTCTTCTCCTCATTCCCCTTTCTACATATTTGACTCTTTACATATTTGACTTCCTATATATTATTTTTTATATTTTTGTTTTTAAAATTTATTATTATTTTGTTTTGGAGACCAAGTCTCACTTTTTTGCCAGGCACTAGGCTGAAGTGCAGTGGCATGAGCTTGGCTCACTACAACCTCCGCCTCCTGACTTCAACCAATTCTCCTACCTCAGCCTACCGGGTAGCTGAGACTACAGGCACGCACCACCATGCCTAGCTAATTTTTGGTTTTTTTTAGTAGAGACGGGGTTTCTCTATGTTGGTCTCAATCTCTTGACCTCATGATCTGTCCTCCTCAGCCTCCCAAAGTGCTGGGATTACAGGCATGAGCCAACATGCCCGGCCCTATTATTTTTGAGATGGAGTCTCAATCTGGCGCCCAGGCTGAAGTGCAATGGCTTGATCTTGGCTCACTGCAACCTCTGCCTCCCAGGCTCAAGAGATTCTCCCACCTCAGCTTCCCGAGTAGCTGGGATTACAGGCGCCCACCACCATGCCCGTCTAATTTTTTGTATTTTTAGTAAAGACAGTGTTTCACTATGTTGACTAGGCTGGTCTCAAACTCCTGACATCATGATCCACCCTCCTCAGCCTCCCAAAGTGCTGGGATTACAGGCATGAGCTACAATGCCCAGCCTTATATATTATCAATAAATTTTTAAAAATCTTACTTCTGGAAAATAATTCATTCTTTCGGAACCTTTCAAAAATACATTGAAAATAATAGAATTGCTTTTGAATATAGCTATAAAAAAAAGTCTCCTCCCAACCTCTCATAACAGATCTTGAGTGAAATCTGAAATTAGGTGAGGCCGCCTTCATATGTTATAAGGAGCCATCAGAATATGGCAAGTCCCACACTGATTTAAGATATTCCAAGACACAGGGAGTGTCTTCCATGCATTTGTGGAGTTAAAATGCAATAACCTTAGCCAGTTCATTAGTCAGCCAGGGCTTTAATAATTATCATCACAATTAATGAAAATATCTTTTATTAAAACCTTGTAGCTGCCAGGTATGGTGATGAGCACTTTCTATATACCATCTCCATTGATTCTGATAACCACTCATTGAGCTAGAAAGTAAAGCTAATTTACAGTGGACAAACCAACGATTTGGACTGGTTATATATTCAGCCAGCTGGTCATGTAGATGGAACAGTGGAGATGTAAACCCAGGCTGACATCAGAGCCTAAGCTGTTATAATTGTTTTGTGAACTACACTTTTCAGCTGTTTTGTTGTTCTTTTTCTTTGCTGCATTAAAAGGATGGAATGCAAAAGTTTCTACTCAACTCCTAGGGAATTTGAGGATTGAGACTTCATCCTTCAATAAAGAAATACTGGCTGATGAGTTGCTAACAATTTGGATGCCAAGGGTTCTGAGTATAATGGGCCATCCACTCTGCAAGAACAAAGAAAACACAGTTTGAAGAGAGCTGAAGCTCCTCTAGGAGAGAAAGTTTTCCCCAGAATGAAAATAAGTCAGAAGAAAGCAGCTGAGGAGGAGGAGATGAATAAGCAAAGCGTCAGGGACAGGAGACTTACCCCAAAAAGTACGCTTAACAAAGGTCAATTCTGAAGGACATGGGTTCAATGCACAAAGCAAAAGTTTTAAACAGCAATGACTCTGAAGCCAGCCTTCCTTGGATCAAACCCCAATTTCACCATTTACTAGTGAATTTACTTAATCTCTATGCTACTCAAGCTCTACCTCAGTTTTCCCTTCTATAAAATAGGAATAATATTAACATCCACCTTATAGGGTTCTGAGGGTTAAATGAATTGATACCTGTTAAGTCATTAGGATGGTGCCTGGTTCAGGGTGTTTAGTAGGTGTCAGTCCTTATTATTCATATGGTATTTCACAGCTTTGGAGTTGGGTGGGGCCATATTATCTGCCCAAAGCAGAAACATGTCCCATGACCTGCTCTCACACATTTCTTGCTTGCCCCAGGAAATCGTCCCAGTGAGGCTAAGGACTCATTCCAGGAGGATCCAACTGTGCACCTGTAGCCTCCCAGCAGGAACAGCTTCTGGCCCTGCTACAAGAGCTCTGCTATGACTCTTTCGTAATTCCAAGAACAGGAAATCTATTTAACTTAGAAACCAAATGATTAACAACTGAAACCCCAGAGCCCCTTTCTTCTGGCCCCCACTTCTATTTCACTCAGTTCTCCCATCTGAAAAGTAAAACCACTACCCACCTCACAGTATCATGAGCTCCTTTTTATTAAATGACAGAACAAATAAAAAGGAGCTAGTGGCCGGGTGCAGTGGCTTACGCCTGTAATCCCAGCACTCTGAGAGGCCAAGGCAGGTGGATCACAAGGTAAAGAGATCGAGACCATCCTGGGCAACACGGTGAAACACCGTCTCTGCTAAAAATACAAAAATTAGCTGGGTGTCGTGGCATGTGCCTGTAGTTCCAGCTACTCGGCAGGCTAAGGCAGGAAAATCATTTAAACCAGAGAAGCAGAGATTGCAGTGAGCTAAGATCGTACCACTGCACTCCAGTCTAGGCAACAGAGTGAGACTCTGTCTCAAAAAAAAAAAAAAAAAACAGGAGCTAGCACAGTGCCTGAAATGCAGTAGACAGTTTAAAAGTACAGTTGTCCCGTGATATTTGCATGGATTGCTTCCAGGACCTCCCTCAGATCCCAAAATCAGCAATGCTAGAGTCCCTGATGTAAAGGGATACAAGATTTGCATATAACCTATGCACATCCTTTCATATACTTCAGATCACCTCTGATTACTTATAATACCTGATACAATGTAAATGCTATATAGATGTTGTACGGTATAGGGAATAATGACAAAAAATCTGCACATATTCAGTACTGATGCATTTTTTTCCAAATATTTTTGATCTTCAGTTTGTTGATCCATGGTGTGGAATCCATGGGTACAGAGGGCTGACTGTATTCATTTGTTTCCTTCTTTCCTTAAGCTACAGACAGCCCTTCCTAAACACTGTTAAGGGACTAATGGCTTAAGGTAAAAAGCCTGGTGGGAAGTGGGGAATTAGTTCTGTCACTAAGCCAATGCTGCCTATACCATATCTACTGATTTATTCTTTCCCCGAATGTGTGTTTTTCTTAATGTATGTAGGTCAGAAAGAATGGCTTCAATATAGAAATTAAATGAGTATAATAATAATAATCACTAATAATATCTAGCTTCAGAAGTATAAGAAAACTGGCTTCTGTTTCTTTAATAGAAAAGTCTATGGTTTTCTTTTTTGGTCCCTAGAAAATTAAATCATAATTTATTCCTGTGTTTCAGGAGGGGATCTGTTCTGCTGAAATCATTAGATTTATTTAAGTTCACACAACAGAAGGAAGCATTCTGGAGGCTCTTTTTCATTGTTAAATGAGCACCTATGTGGTATTGTCACAGATGAAGGAGATAAAGGTACTTTGAGGAATAACACAGAAAAGGCGCTAGCATAAAAATTAATCAGATTAAATGTATTAGTAGATAGAGACCTGCAATCTGTTTTCTCCACCCCCTGTGTGACATGATAAAAGTAAACAGGGAAACTACTGGAGAGAGCCCACAGTTTAAAGACCAGTATGCTAGAACCAAAGGCTTCCTTGAAGTACTCTTTATGATGCTACACCTAACTCTCAGCAGGACAGCTAATTTCTCACACCAATCAGTCTATTGCAAGAAATGCTGAGGTGGAAAAATAAAATCCCTGCTGCACACTTTCCTGTCTTTCCCCAGATTCTAAATCTTCACACTGAAAATAATTTGCAAGCACAGGCATCTCTGGAATTCAACGGATTTCCCTTACCACCCTGCCTTTGTTCCTTCAATCCTAGAGGGATGCTTCAAGCAGACAGGAAATGTGACCCAGAAGTGTGGCGACACATTTGTGTCTTGTTTCAGGAAGATGAGTGTTTCTCAGTCTCCTATAGTTGAACTCACACATTCCATCTTTGGAGAAAGTTTTAAACAGTTCTGGCTTATTCGGAGTCCTTTGTTCTCAGGACCAGTTTAGGAAGCTGCCTGCGAGGACACAATGGCCGTGGTGGGCACGGCACTTTGAATACGTATTTTTTTTAATCATGACTTCCTGGGCAGGATTTTTTGTTACCATTCGGTAATATCAATCCTAATCCAGATCACACTTCAAGAATCTATTTAAATGATCTTACACTAATCAATAGCATGATAGAATGTAATTGCATAAACTTCAAATTAGTTCTAATTTTCCCCTTTGAATATAAAATGTCATTTACAGTCTTCCTAAAGACATAAATGAAAAATATGTGCATATTCCACACAAATATCTACATCTAGGCAGGCTTTACATAAATGAAAGCAGACATAGAAAATATGCCTATATTAACCAATTGTTATTGATTTACTTTCACTTATCAATAATTCATTTATTTTCTTATTGAAATAGGATTTAAGGGTAAGGAAATCAGGGATGATTAAAGTAAAATGTCTTGGGTTCAAACTGACACCAAGGAGCCTAAACATGCTCAGAGATGCCATTAGTCAATATGGAAAATGTGGGTGATCTAGGAAAAACTTGTTGTCTTCCCCACTTCAACTCTGAGCAGCCCTGTGGGTCCAGGGTTTGTTGAACAGACGTGGGGCATCTAAATTTCAGACCCCGTGTTCTACCTCAGCCAGGTGCATTCTTACATTTCACAAACAGTACAATCACCGAAAGCACCTGAAGCCACCTTCCACAGCAGAGCGAGAGCAGATCAGTAATGAGTCCTTGCTTGATAACAGAGACTGGCTGGCAGGTGAATCTTTAAAAAGGTGGCCTCTCCTTCAGGCTTGTGGTTATTCAAGTGAAAGTGAAAGGTTTTCCTGTCATGACATAAAACTGAGCAAAAAATAATCACCATATCTCTTGCCAACTTTGTCTCCTTGACTCGGGGAGATTTTAAATATAGAACAAAAGTTCCTTGCATCAGTAGCAAATCAGCCCCTGTGTCACTACTGGATTAATAATGCCTTAGGAAACATATCTCTGAATCGCTTCTTGGCCTTTTGGCTAAGATCAAGTGTGGAAACATATCTCTGATATGAAAGACTGTAGCACACGAAATACCCTGATACAGGAACACTTTCTACTGCAGGCATGGCTATGGTAGTATATACTCAGTGTATTAGATGAGCAGTTGTATTCTTTAGATATAGTTGTATTCTTTAGAATTTTCAAGTGAAAATTCCAACACATTACTCTCCACAGGAAAAAAAAAAAAGTCATAATCAGCGAAGACATTAGAAACCACCCAAATAATTTCTTCTGAATCATCTAGCTGCTCTACTTCTCCCCTACCCTCACCTTCCCATTGTCCGTAGTTGCCAGCAAGTAAACATGAATGCTGAATCAAGAACAAAAGTAAAACAGAAACACATATTTATGTAAACTGGTATTGATTCAACTAGGAAGAAACCCCATAGCTTTCAAGGCCTGAGTCACAAATCATTATGATCAGAAATGCTGATGTGCTAGGAATGCACAAGTATTTTTGCTTATTACCATGGCCCAGTCCTGTTGCAGAGCAAGAGTTAAGCTGAAAAACAGTAAATATGGTTTTAAGCTTCCATTTATCAGGCAATATTTTGGGAAAGGGAGGACACAGTGGCAATGAGTCCAGGCTTGTATATTCAGCTCTACACTCGGTCACCAAAAAGATCCGCATTTGGGAAAATCAGAGGGAGGTCACACCACCTTTCCAAACAAGAGAAAACTCTTCTTCTTCCCAAGATGACCCGAAATGTTCTAATTATTGGTTATTCCCTCTGGTTGGCGATGCAGCCAACAAGCACGTAGAGTTCAGTGAACCCACAAGTGCACAGCTGTTATCTTTGACTTATGGCCAAAACAAAAATTGGAACAGAATTTACTCAGACAAGTATAAAGGCTTCTGTTTAAAACAGCTATTTTCTAAGCCAGATAAACAGCTTTGAAATGGAGAAGAAATGAATCCTTTTCTAGAATGTCTGAATCAAAGTGAGGTCAGCATCTTGAAGACGAGATGTTAACATAGATTACCCACATGGCTGCCCAAGTCTCCCAAAGCATGAGGCAGCCTCCACACCTCCAAGATACCTGATTTCTACTTTTTTTTTTTTTTGTCAACTTGTTTTTGTGTTTTGGAAACAATTTTCTGCATTTGGGAAAGGTGGCTATGTTTAGTTAGTTGGTGATATAAAACATTAAGAACAGAGGATTGCTGTGCTGGAAGCTTCTGTGAGCCAGAAATTGCACAGGCCAGTGGTCCTTTTGGCCAGTAGCATGAGAGGCTCTTATGTGGCAGTTTGAGGACAGAAGAAACAAAGTGGCATCACTGTGGGCTTGAGTTAGTGATTCTGGCCTTTGAAGTTCCGCTAAGAAATATTAGCAAATACCCAATTTTTTATAGGTGGCAAAGGGACTGGTAAGAAATAGCTGGTAGGAGAAGCAGGGAAAAATCACCCTCCTTGTGCCTTACACAAATACTGTGTGCCTGTGCTAATCTGGCAATCCATCTTACAATCACCAAACAGTGCAGAGCAAGGAAGCAATTCGCACTGCAATAGTGCTCCTCCGAGCTTTTCATAGCTTGATGCCTATTGCAGCTGCTTATATTGTACCAGCAGGTGGGTATAAAATAGCAGATTCCGGAGCCGACAGAAGCCGTGTCCCAGGGTAGAAGAGGAGATGATTTTTTTTCCAGCAGAGTGAATATGCATATCAATGTACCTGAATGGAGAGCTGGGTCCTGGTGAGCTGTCATCAGCAGCAAATCCGTCTGTACTTCCATCTCAAGTGGCCTATTTCAGCGATAACAAGGCTTATGCAGCAAGGGTTTGAAAAGCCTGCTTCTCTCTTGATTCCAGGGGGTTACAGACCACGTCTGCAGTGTGGACAGCCTTGAGCCCACTATCAAAATTCATTCATTCCCAAATTCTCCCTGCGCTCATCATTTGCAGCAATAGTAAAACCTCACCAGTTTGAAAGTCCTGGGTTTTCTGGAATAGTAAGTGCAGAATATCCAGACATTGTAAGAACAATTATAACTACACAGCATTGTGGCCTGTTCTAAAATACTCTATCGTTAAGGCAGTCAGCTACATAATTGGTGTCAACTGCATACCTAATGGGCAGGGATAGTTATCAGAAGCCCACTGAACAAATGGATGGGACGTTTCAAACCTACAAGCATCAAGCTCCTCCAAAAATAACAAGAAGTGACAGCTGAAGTCATGCTTAACAGAATTGGTTTAAAAATGTGAAATGAGTTTTAAAAGCAGCACTGCCTTCACATTGGGTGTGAATGAGGCTTCCTATGAAATATCATAGGAGGGGAAATCCCTATTAAAGCTGCGACTCATGCTTTGTTCTCTTTGTCTGACAATTGGATCTCTCTAGATAATACTTGAAAGGACCGAGAGGTGTGGCAGCAGATGGGTGGGAGGGCAAGGCTGTGTAAAACAACCCTCTAAGAAAGAGTTTCAGTGAGCCTCATAAGTGGCACCATTAGGACCCGTCTGTGTAACAATTCCAGAACTGCTGCTTATCTGGCCATTTGTTTTCATAAAATGAGCAAGGAGAATCATGTCTGCCCCCTTCTTTCCCTCCCTGAGATCATGTGTTTCCTGCTGGTGGTTGTCTGGTTATTTTCTTTTACCCTTTCCCCATCTGATCATGGCTTTCTTATAATCCTCTAACACTGGGGTCAGAAAAATTTTTCTGTAAAAGGACAGAAAAGATTAAAAGTTTGCAGAACGTACTGTTTTCGTCACAACTACTTAACTCTGCAGTTATAGCATGTCGCAGCCACAGACAATACACAAATAAATGGGCGTGGCTGAGTCCCAAGAAACGTTATCTACAAAGATAGGTTGGGTGTCGCATTTAGCCCACAGCCATAATTTGGGGATCTCTTCTCTAAGACACTGTATCTTAAAGTCAGCTCTGGGAAATACTGTGGATTTTATTTACTTTCCTACACTTGATAACCCTCTGTGGTGGATTATTAGAGCAGCAGCTCCCTCATTTTTTCATTGCTCCCACTCTTCAGGCCCTGGGGAGTCTCTTCCCATACAGATTGTTATGGGCTGAATTGCATCCTCCCAAAATTCCTATGTTGAAGGTCTAACCCTTAGTACTTCAGAATGTAACCATATTTGGAGATAAGGTATTGTTTTTATATGGCGGAAAGACATAGATATATTATGACTTAACCAGCTGGACTCAGGTTAGATGATCCCAATTTTGTTGGCAACATCCAAAGCATCATAATCAGGAGCCACATGAACATATGTCTTCTTCTCTCCATCAGGCCAAATCAGGGTGTTGACCTTGGCCACATCAAGGTCACAGAGCTTCTTCACAGCCTGTTTAATCTGGTGCTTGACGGCTTTAACATCCACAATGAACACAGTGTGTTGTTGTCTTCTATACTCTTCATGGTGGACTCAGTGGTCAGCGGAAACTTGATGATAGCATAGTAGTCAAGCTTGCTTCTCCTTGGGGTCGCTCTTCCGAGAATATTTGGGCTGCCTCCGGAGTTGCAATGTCTTGGGCTGCTGGAAGGTGGGTGATGCGTGGATCATCTTTTTTTTGTGGCTGTGGACACCTTTCAACACTACCTTCTTGACTTTTAAAGCCTTCACTTTGGCTTCAGCTTTAGGAGGGATGGAGCTTCCTTCTTCGCCTTCGATGCCATCTTCTGAAAGGGTCTGATAAGGTCTTTAGAGGGGTGATTATGTTAAAAATGAGGCCATGACCCCTAATCCAACATGACCAGTGTTCTTCTCAGAAGAAGAGACACCAGAGATGCAGACATAGAGAAAAGACCATGTGAAGAGATAGCAAGAGGGTGGCCATATGCAAGCTGAGGGGATAGACTTCAGAGGAAACCAACCAGACACCTTGATCTTGGACTTTCAGATTCTAGAACTGTGAGAAAACACATTTCTGTTGTTTAGGCCACCTAACCTGGGGTACTTTGTCATGGGAGCCCAGGGAAACTAATATACTGACAGTGGGCCATACATGCGACTTTCTTTGGCCAAGGGGCAGTAGCAAACATGATATAATCAAAGACTTGGAAAATGCCTCTTGCTGCTCTTGAGAGCCCTACCAGCAACCAAGTTTGGGCTAATCTTCTGGATGAGGAGACAACATGGCCCATGAGCTCACTGCCCCAGCTCACAAGTTAAACCCCAGATGCAGCTGCCTAGCTCACTGCCAGCCACCACACATGCATGAGACAGTCCAATGGTCCAATGGAGATCAGCAGAAGAGCCACACAGCTGAACCCAGTCCCAACTGCAGATCCACAGAATATTGGTATTGTTTTAAGCCACTAAGTTTTGAGGTAGTTTGTGACATACATTAGGCAACTGGTATACCACATACCCACTTCCTATGTCTTCTCTACCCCAATGCTTAGACTATCTTCTTTGTCTCTTGCTCATTTGGGCTGCTTCAAAGCAGCACTCCTTTATTCAACTCTTCGCCTATCCTCTCCAACCATCCAGTATTTCAGTCTGGTGCCTCATCCGCTCAAGACACCATTGTCTGCTGGGTGTATTCATTTTCTCTTGCCATGATAACAAATTACCATAAATTTTGCAACTTAAAACAGCATGCACATTTATTACCAGGTCTGTAGGTCCAAAGCTTGACATGGATCTTACCAGGTTAAAATCAAGGTGTCGGCAGGACTGTGTTCCTTCCTGGAGGCTCTGAATTGGTTTCCCTGCTGATTCAGATTGTTGGCAGAATTTATTTTCTTGCTGCTGTAGGATGGGGCACTCTGTTTTCTTGCTGGCTGTGAGCTAAGCACTGTTCCCAGCCTCCAGGGGCCACCCACACGTCTCAGCTGTTAGTTTGTTCCTCCATCTTCAAAGCCAGCAAGGTAGGTCAAGTCCCTCTCATGTTTTGAATCTCTCCTGCCTCTTCATTTATCACATTTCTCTGACTCCAGTGAGCAAAATTTCTCTGCTTTTAAGGGTTTATGTGATTAGACTGGGCCCACCCTGATAATCCAGGATAATCTCCCCATCTCAAGATCCATAACCTTGATCACATCTGTAAAAAGTCCCTTTTGCCACATAACACAGCACGTTCACAGGATCTGGGAATGAGGATGTGGATATTTTGAAAAAAGGAGGGATCCATTATTCTGACTACCATAGTTAGCAACTTGTGGCAATGAAATCAGAGATTGCCTGGGAGTGGTTGCTCACATCTGTAATCCCAGCACTTTGGGAGGCTAAGGCAAGGGGATCACTTGGGCTGAGGAATTTGAGACCAGCCTGGGCAACATAGTGAGACTCCTTGCTTTATAAAAAATTTTTGGAAAATAGTCAGGTGTGGTGGCATGTACCTGTAGTTCTAGCTGCTCAGGTGACTGAGGCAGGAGGATCTCTTGAGCCCAAGAGGTCAAGGATACAGTGAGTCATGATCATGCCACTGTATTCCAGCCTGGGCAACAGAGCAAGTCCCTGTCTCAAAAGGAAAGTAAAAACAAAGAAGAAATCAGAGACTAGTTCTCACCAGCTCTCCATGACAATGGGGATTTTTCAAGGGCTAACTACAAACTCCATGGCCCAATCCCCTTCACAAGCACCATACAGCAGCCCAAGTAGTCTAAAATTGCTGCTCTTATTTACGGTGGAGTAGTCTTCACCTACGTGCCCCTGAATCTGTACAGTTCTTCTCCATGCATAGTTGTAAATTAGGACATGTGCACTATGAGCACCTGAATATGAGGTTTTCAAGACTAGTGTCTAGAATCCCTTATGTCATTGTCTTGGGCAAATGAGCTGTAACAGGTAGTCATTTTTCTATCCCTACTGCTTCAAGCACTAAGAAGTTTCTAGGCTAACTTCTACTAGCGTGTACAGGAGAAGTGCCAGTGTTATAACGAGTATCATAAGTTTCTACTCCCACCTACGTGGAACTTTGCAAACTGGTTTATGGTAGCCTATTAAAGCTACTAAGATCCATTCTGTATCAGTTAGGATGCCTTCAGCTGTGAGAAAAAGAAACTGATTTGAACTGGCACACACAATATGAAAAATTACTATTTCACATTACAAGAAGCACAGACACAGATAAGACTTCAGGGTTAGTTAACTCTGTGGCTCAGAAAAATAATCAAGGTCCCAATTTCATTCTCTCTCTCCATCCTGACATTCTTGTGTCTTAAGTTGGGAGCAAGGTGTCTATGGCTCTTTCTGGCATCACATCCAATTAAAACAACATCCAGAGGAAGAAGGGCGATTGTCTCTTCCTGTGCCTCTATCTTTGTTGTGAGGAAACGCTTTCCTACAAGTTCCCCCGGTAGACTTCCCTCTGGTTTCATTGGCAGAATTGACCTAATTTTAAAGCAAGGCAAGGGAATGAGAACATGTCACTTCATCAAGGCCTTCCTTGATCCCTTGATCACCCTTTTAAAACAGCAAGCGCTCCCGACAACATCTCCCAGCATTCCCTTCTGCCCCTGCTGAGGCTGGGTTTTTCTCCTTAGTTTTTATCACCACACGCTTTGCTTTGTTATTTGTACTTTTTCTTCCACACACACTAGAATGTCAGTTTCATTGTATTAGGGATTCAGGGTTGTTTTATTCGCCTAAAACAATGTCTGTCACATAATAGGGGTCTCTCAATATTGTTAAATAAATGAATGAGTTATAGCCCTTGAACTAATCAAGTCCTTGGTGCAAGATGTAAGATCCACTTCTCCTAAGTCGTATGGGTGTGGTGGGAGAATTAATTACGGAACAAAATTGAATGAATGTTATGAGTAGGTGGGGGGAGTAAATGCTAGATAGGCAACCTACATTCTCACTCTTCACTTCATTTCCCACCACAACCATCACCAATATTGGCCTGGAGTAACTTTGAAAAGACAGATGGGCATGTCAAATCTTAGAGGGGCTTACAGGTCTCATGTAATCTTTTCTTCCAAGGAGTCCTGGTCCAATCTAGACAGGTAGAAGCTTTTCACAGATCCATTTATGCTTTCATCATTTAGGGTAGAAGGAATGATTACTGATGGTATCAAGTCCAGTGGTTTTATTTAACCTTTGCCATTCTAATAGTTGTAATACTTTATATAATTTACTCATAGAATTCTGAGGAAACAATTTTCCTAAAGTCTACATGCTAATAAGAAGGGGGTTTCTCGGCCAGACAGAGTGGCTCATGCTTGTAATCCCAACACTTTGGGAGGCTCAGGCTAGAGGACCACTTGAGGCCAGGAGTTCAAGACCAGACTGGGCAACATAGATGCCCATCTCTATGAAAAATGTAAAAAATTAGCTGAGTGTGGAGCCACATACATTTTAGTCCCAGCTACTCAAAGGCTGAGACAGGAGGATAACCTCAGCCTCTGAGTAGCTGGGGTGGGGGGAAGAAAGAAAGGAGTTTCTCCTGGAAATAACCATCTAAAGCAATTAATGGAAGGAGTAAAAAGGGGTAAGGAAAGCCATTAGGCTGATGTCAGGCTACTCAAAGCACTCCAGCTGGAGGTGCCCAAGCAAAACTTGCAAAAGGATGATCCATAATGTTTCCCAGCATGTTCTGCTCTCGAGGTTTTTTAAGATCTCCTTCTAGACCCCTCCCTCAGAGAAAAACCAATATGTTCACTGCACAGAGATGTAGATCACGTGCCCTGTTAACGTCAAATCCTAGATATCTCTTTCCAGTCTCCTTCCAAAGACCTTTCTTTGGAAAGGCTTCTCTTTGAGAAGAAAACAAAGGGACCATTTGTTCTGTTTATCCTGAATCATTAACATTGGATTGTCTGGCTATATACATATTAGGTTGCTGCAAAAGTAACTGAAGTTTTTGGCATTATTTTCTTCTCATTTTTTTTTTTTTTTAGATGGAGTCTCGCTGTGTCACCCAGGCTGGAGTACAATGGTGCAATCTCAGTTCGCTGCAACCTTTGCCTCTCGGGTTCAAACGACTCTCCTGCCTCGGCCTCCTGAGTAGCTGGGATTACAGGCACGTGACACTATTCTTGGATCATTTTTGTATTTTCACTAGAGATGGGGTTTCACCAGGTTGGTCAGGCTCGTCTTGAACTTCTGACCTCGTGATCCCCCCACCTCTGCCTCCCAAACGTGTTGGGATTACAGGTGTGAGCCACCTCACCCAGCCTTTGGCATTACTTTCAACAGCAAAAGCCGCAATTACTTTTGCACCAACCTAGTATACCCACCCTAACCCAGGCTCCAGGGTTCTCTCCCCCCTCGGAACCCACTTTGCCTAAGTAAGGCTTGCTTCCTTCAGAATGCTCACTTCACTTCGTTGTTGCCCTCATCATCCCCCATAGGCTTTGTTCCCCTGGGGGGCTGATTCCACTCCAACAAGCAACCCAAGAACAGTCTGAGTGACTTCTGCCAGTTTCCATCCCTAGACCTCCAAACTCCTTCTTGGAATTCCTTATAGCCTCTGGGGCCTGCTCCTCTCAAAGAAGCGAACCCTCTTTAGGCACTCCCTGAGGAAATCCTCGTTATCCTCTAATATTTCTATTATTTTCTTGCTCCAATTGTTCCAATTCTGGCCACTAAGAGTTACTCTAGGTTGACATCAGTGTCTTTATAGAAAGAGCCCTTTCTTTTTGCATACTTCCTGACTCCACAAGATGATCCAGGTTAATTTTCTATTCTCCCAGCCTACCCAGGAATTTATCACTTCTTTATGAAGCCTGATTTCCTTTATTGAAAAACAGTGTTTAGAAACCAAGATCTGGGCACCAGGTGTATTCATTGCTGTTGTAGTGTCATTGCCTGTAGGCCCTTTCAGCAGGGAGAGGTGGGAATTCATATCTGTTTACTGACCTATGCATACACACATATCTATATTTTTGTACCTATCTATCTGTATACAGATCAAAGCCCATGAGTTTATGTGATATCTCTGATTCTAGTCCAACACCAAAGATTTCATTTTAGCCGTACCCCTTTCCTTATCTGTAACATCCTTCTTCAACAGTGAGAGACCTGGCTTATTACCTACTTTATGATTTATACTATTTATCATATAAATAGATATATTTACTTGTTTATTCAACTCCAGTATACACATAAAGTTTTTCAGGATTTTGAACCCATGACCCCCTGAGAAACACATTTACTAACTAAATTATATCACTTGTATACAGTTGTTTTTGTCTTCACCATATTTAGTCAAAATACCTTTTCCCAACGTTACCTAGGTAGCCCATTCTTATGGCAGACACAACTAAACATGCTTTTAGGGTTATACTTTTAGGTCCTACTTTTAAATATGCAGGCTAATTGAGTGTCAGTTATATATTGTACCAGATCTTCAACTGTCTTCTTTATCAGCTTAAAGCTCTTCATTAAATAAGAATAGGCTTGACTCTTGTGCATATTGTATTTATGCTATATTATTTTTCTATATAATACTTTGGATGCCTGAGATGATCATTATAAATTTCTTTTTATTATTCTAAATTTGTATTATCCCCTTAAGTGGTATATTGAATTGCTATAGTTCACAACCTCAGCCATAAAATACAAAGCAATAAAATCTTCTAATTAATGCACACATATGCAAAGTTTATAATTAAATGCAAAGCTATAATTGGACCCAGTGCCCATCTAACACAAAACAGCAATAGCAATGAACTAGAGGGAAAAAATAAATAGCTGGAATACTCAGTCATTGAAGTTGAAATGGCTATTTACAATAACTTAAAGAAAAAACATTATTCCAGATTGTAGGGAGAAGAAATATCCATAAAATTTATAAGGAAAAAATATCAATTTATCATTATGCAGGCGGATAAGGTCTACTATGCTTATAACACACTAACGTGGGGGAAGGCCATAGGAAATTTATGGATGTGGTAGTTAAGGAAATAAGCTCATATGTTGACTATAATCTGCCCACATATACCCCTACACACAGCTTAAAAAAAAAAAGAAAAACGCACACACACGTCTCCATTGCTGGAAGCCTTAAATTCCCATTTCTACTTGATTTTTTCTTTTATAGATTTCCATATAAATATTACAACTCTTGCTGCAAATGGAGTTATTCTATCTTTGACAAAGTATTTCTGATGATATCAACTGACCTGCAAATACACTTTTCATGGATAACTTGTTTCTAAATTTTAAGAAATTAATAATTTAGGAGTTCTGAATTCCATATGAAATAGAAAAAAATCTACATTATTGTGTTCTATTAGTTTTAGGACCTAATTAACCAGTTGCTCCTCCCCTAGTCTTCCAATTGAGCACTAAATGTCACCACTGTCCACACAGCATCCCCTCAAGGCAGAGCATAGCAATCATTCATCACTCATCTGAGATCTACCCTGGAGCATGTTCAATCCATCAATAAATCCTATTAGTTCTAGCTGGAAAATGCAGCATTAGTTCATCTCCATCTTTCAGTCTCTACAGCCACAGCTCTAATCCAGGCGGCTATCCACTGTCAGTGGACCACTGAGGTAGCCCCTAACCCCCCTTCCAGTATTCATTTTTCCCACCTTGCAGCCATCCTCTGTGACTGCAGCCACTCAACTGTTTTTCACGAGTATAAATTCAATCATATTACTCCTTTGTTTAAAGAATGTTAAAGGCCTTCCATTTTCTCATGATAAAAAACCATGCTTGTTCTGGTCCCATTTGGGGACTCATCTTGAGCTACTCTTCACTCCTCTTTGAACTCAAGCTCACAGCCATCCTTCAGCTCCTGGAACACTTCGTTTCTCCTCAGGGACTTTGCCTATTCCTGCCTGTCTGCTACACTGGGTTAATCCCTAACTATTGTTCATAACTCAATGCAAAAGTCAGCTCTGCTAAGAAATTCTCCCTAACCCCCATGGTAAAAGTCAGAGTACCTCTCATGTTTTCTCAAAATACAACAGGCTTTTTCCTCACAGCACTAATTGTAGTTGAAATGCTACATGTATCTGAAAAATTATTTAACTACTATTTTTCTACCTCCACTAGACTACCTGGGTTCTCTAGTGTCCTTTGCCCCTGAGAGCATCATAATTTGGCACTTAGTAGGTCATCAATATGTATTTATTGAATACTGGATAGAGAAAAGAAATAGCCTGAATATATGGAATTTTTGCTTTTGCCTTCTTTATCAACCATCAACAGCAGGTGGAATAGAAATCCTGTCAGGGCACGTGAATCTCCTATTGTGATCCCTGAAGTTCTTCTGTGCTCAAGACAGATGGAAACCCTGCAGCAGCCTCGCAGAGTGGCTCTCAGATATGACCCGCATATAAAGCAGAGAGCAGGAGGATGTTCCAGAGCCGAGCGCCGGCAGCCTGTTGACATCCATAAAATACAAGACTATCTTCGGCTTTGACCCTCTCAGGTCCAGTAAAACATGGCAAAAATGTAGAGAAGGGGTGAGCTGCTGTCTTGGAATTATTCCAGAAAATTTGAATATATGACCAATGTTTAAATATACGACCGATCTGTATTATCTGCAAATGTGCTATCATCTTTTTAACCTCAAAGAGCAAGAGACTAAATGCTTTGACAGTGATTTTTCTTCTTTCTGGCATTTCCAGGTGACATATTTTAGTGAGATAAAAATAAGGGTAATGCTTTCTGACCCTCTCTTTTGTAGCTCCCACAAAAATATCACATCTTGATCACATGGGATGTGGAATGCAGAGAAGCAACCAACCTAGGGAGGAGAGATGGCCACCTCTGGGACGGAGCCAAGAGGCCAAACACTGTGCCCAGGGCATGCAGTGAATTCTCCCCTACTCCAGGAAGGAGTCAGTATGCATGTTTCCATTTCCTGGGTGCTGGGAAGGGACTCACAGGGACTTAAGGTGGCAGGAGTTCTGGGCATCAGGTAGTGCCCGAGCCATGGACTGCGAAAGATGATAGAAGCAGGATCCAACTCTACGAAATGGGCTAGTAGTAACCAGGCAAGAAGAGTCACTGTCCCTGGCCAAGTAAACTTGGTTTATGGAAAGGGGCAGGGGTAACTGAGAAACGGAGGGAACAAAAAACCAACCAAACTGACTCTTCCCCTTGCTTATCACATTCATCTTTGAATTTTATTGAGATTCCATAAGTGTGTATGCTTTTAATGGGCTCATTTTCTGATCTTCGTCCATGTAATAAATCTGCCAGGAATACCTCCAACCCTGGATCAATTCAACTCTCTGCATTTCCATTCACATACCTGGTCTGCTAATCAGGTAACTCAGGAGAAAATTGACTATCCTGAGCAGGATAGTCCAATTACTAAAATTAATGAGCTAGCTGGCCTCCCTCTGAGCATGCCCAGTGTACCCAGTCATCTTCCTCAGGATTCCATTTAAAAATACTGGCCTGGTGCAGTGGCTCACTCCTGTAATCCCAGTACTTTGGGAGGCTGAGGGGAGTGGATCACGAGGTCCGGAGTTTGAGACCAGCCCGGCCAACATGGTGAAACTTTGTCTCTACTAAAAATACAAAAAAATTAGATGGGTATGGTGGCACATGCCTGTAATCCCAGCTACTCAGGAGGCTGAGACAGGAGAATCACTTGAACCTGTGAGGCAGAGGTTACAGTGAGCTGAGATTGTGCCACTGCACTCTAGCCTGGGTGACAGAGGGATATTCCGTCAAAAAAAATACGAAACAAAACACAATACTGACATCTCAGTGCGCTCTTTCAACCTCTCCACTCCCATATGTCCCATTCTCACCACGTCTCTCTGCCAACTGAACCTTCTTTTTTATGATAAGAAATACCTCTATCTCCTACCCCTGCCTCAATCTCCTGACCCTACCCCTTTTGACTTGTAAAGGTATCTGGACCTTTGCTCTCTTCCTTTCAACCTAGAAAAAGAGCTGACTCTTTTGCTGCTCAAAGTTAAGCCCTCCACATGCACTCTCAATTACACCCTGTCCAAGTCCTCAGAAAACTTGCCCTGTCAATCACATCCTCCTTTCCTCTATCTTCCACTTTTCTCTTGCACCACTCTTAGCTACTCTTTCCACATTAAAAACAGTTATCCCTTTACCTCTCTCCTTCCCTATTTTCCCAGGTGACTTAAAAGGCTCTTCTATACTCAAAAATGTCTATGTTGTCACCTCCTATTCACCTGGCACAACTGAAACAGCCCCCGCCAAGTCAACAACAGCCTGCTCATGATCAAACCAATGGACACATTTCTGTCTGTATTTCACTCACTGCATTTAACGCAGTTGTCCATTTCTCTTCTGTTGGCTCTTGTGACAGTCTCTTCTCATTCTTATTCTCTCTTCCTTCATAGTCTCTTTCACCAATATCTCTTCTGCTCCCTTTCTCTTCTCACAGTACTCTTATTAGTTACAAAATCTCACCCACACCATCTGTCACCAACTACCCAAATACAGAGGACTTTCAAGCACCAGCCCTGATCTCCTGAGCTCCAGGCTACTCTGTGCAAAGCCTATTAATCGTTTCTACTTGGACATCTCAGAACGATCTCCAATTCATCACATACCAAATTAAACTCATGTGCTTCCTCACAAAAATTTCTTATTGTTTTCAGCCTCTGATAACTATGCAGTTTGCCCCCAGTCACCCAAACCCAGAGCCTGAGAGTCAGTCTGGAATCTTGCCTATCCTTTGCTCTTCACTCACAGTTGTTCACCAAATACTATTGATTTTTCCTCTTATATACATCTTAATAGCTCTGCTCAAGTCTACCTCCACTTTCACTGCTACAGTTAAGGTGTTCATCATCACTTCCCTGAACTGTAGTAAGGGACTCCACTCCTAATTTATCTCATTACCCTGTTATACTCTGTCTTAAATTTGTCCTCCAGAGTTCTCTGCTTTTATTCTGTAAAGGACATACTTTGGGAAAAACAACAAAACTTCTAGCATGTCATATCAATGATTCCCAATCTGAAGAGCACCATTATTTCCCCTCATAAAGAGTACATTATAGGTAGGTTGGTAATACATATTGCATAAGGTTTTTGTGAGTTAATATATGTAAAAGGTTTAGAAGAGGGTTCCATACAAGAGTGCCCAAAAACTTGATGTAATAATCGAATAAAAACTCAACAAATGTTCACTAAATAAATGAGGTGCTCACCAGAGGATTTGGTGATTTGCATTCCAGTGTTACACAGATGTCCAGAAAACCAACTGTGGGCACAGCAGACTTCAAATTCCAGTTTACTTGGGAAGAAATGGTTGACATGACATGAGTTAGGGCCTTTAGTGGTTTAAAGATTGAATTTCTGATTTCTACAACCCACATGTGAGTAGGCAGAGAAATCTGGGGTTAAAAGTACATTAACCATGAGCTCTCTCTGTCTATTTCTTATATTTACCTCTATTGGGAATGATTTGTTAGCTTTTTTTTTTTTTGCAATCTTTTAGAATAGACACATACAGGGTAAGAAAAATTGTATTTCGCTCAGTGGAAACATGTTCTAACTCATGATGCCTGAGTAACTGATAAGATCTTTGCTTTTTCACTTGTCTGAAATCGTTGACTATCAACACATACAGGATAAGAACTGTAGGGCACTCAGTGGAAACTCAAGTTATAACTGATGCTCCCCAGGTAATTAATGATGAGAAAAAGATCAAATGATGACAATGAGGATGCTGATCAACAGTGTCTCTTCTGTAACCCACCTATTTGACAAAAGACATCTCCAACCCTGGTAACCTTAAGAAGGGTTTTACATGAAAATACAGTCATCTTGTAGAATCACAGGTGGCAGACCTTGTCTCTGTCAGTAGCACTGAAATTTATGCCGCTAAAGAATGTCTCCGTGCTCTTTCACGTCAACCTCCAAGACATGCCCGAACTTCCATTAATGATCTGTCATTGTTATTTATCTAAACCAAGCTGACAAGCTATTTATGTTATTAGCTTCCTCTACTATTTGTCGGCAGTGAGCTTCTCAAATTCTAAACTTATCTCTTTCAGATCAAAGGGGTCACTCAGGGATACCTAGATTTGGGGAAAAAACACAATAAAGGGCTAAAAGAGAAAACACTTGAGGAAAACCATGAGATCTAATGGCAAAATACTGTTCCCCCAAATCTTTCACTGGGGGGGGATACAGCCACTACTTTCATTTGACACAAAAACCATAGACCACTACCAATAACAAAGAAGCCTATTTTACTTCAATAATTATAGCCAGAAAAGCATATTATTTTTTAAAAAGAGACTATTACATTTTAGACATTTTTATTCTTCTTACTCCTTATTGTTCTAGGATTCAGAAAAGATTATGTCATATAATTTACTCGTCTACATAAAAATGTGGTACTAGTGCCTAGAACAGGGTAAGTATGACACATGGTCATCATTGCTGTTATTATTGTCATTATGATTATCAACTCCCATAGTCCAGTGAGGACGTGATCAGAGGACAGAGGCAACTATTAGTATGTCTTCTATTTAGGGAGATTAGGTAGGTAGGAAGGCAGATGTATGTGTGCACATATATACACACATGTAAACACATATATACATATACATGAACGACTTTTGCATTTATCACATCATCTTCACTTAGGATTCCTGTGAGGAGGGCAAGGTAATGTAATGATTCAAATTTTAAATATAGAAAAACTACACCAAAAGCAGCAGATCCACTTCACCACAGCAATCAATGGAAGATTTGAGCCTGGATTTCTGTCTTTCAGTCTCCTAGCGTTTTGCTCTTTCCTCTTGAGGTTGAAGAAAAGATGCAAAAACGGTTGAGGGATTGCAGTGCAAGGGAGGTCAGGGGATGAAAGAAAGAATTACAGGAAGCTGTTCTCCAGGCTATCCATGTCCCACAACATATGCAAGATACAGAGTTGTCAGGCAATTGATTTGTTTGTGGCTGTAGCTTATAAGATTTGTCTCTTTACTTTGTTATTATCTTTGATAAATTAATTGTAAATAGGCATTAGCCTACATTCATGATTTATTGTTTGTTGTACCAGCGTGAAAAGTCAGGACACTGCACTGTATCCTACTAGGGCTCAAATTTTTCTTTGAATTTATAATACTTGTTCTAAAGGAGAAGTGAGATTCTGACAAGCATGGGTTGATTTCCCATTATGTTTCCTAGCTTCTTGGCTCAATAAACTAGACCTTCCATGGTGCCAAACATACGTTGACTGCCCTGGATCACCCAAGGTATGCTGGAGGCCTTAGGAGACCATATGTTAGGCATCTGACATATGTTAAAAAAGAGCTGGTCATATTTTTGAAGCGGATTTCCATAATGGAGCTTCAGCAGTGCTAGAATTAGCCCTGTAGCTCATCATGTTTAATTCATGCTTAATTACATTTGAATCCGTGAACTTTCCATGAAGTCTTTACAATTGCGCTTCCATTGCCGTAGTCATACTTGCTGAATTTTTCTGCTTTAAAGATGAATGTCAGTGCCTTGTGAAATTTCACAATTACGCTATTCACTGTCATTTTTCATCCAGCTAGAAATCAACATAATTTGATGATAGCTGTACAATTATGAAAATACTATTGAGTAGACATCACCTGTGTGAACCTAGTGCTAACCATAATTGTAATGAAGTCAGCGAAAGTTATGAATTTTTCTAGCCAGCCTGAACTTAACAGAACATGAAGTCATTTAAATTAATCAAAATTGTTAGTGAGTTTTTTACTTTGGCAATAGAATTTCCACACAAATTAGAGCTGCTTAGGGAAGTATTGCCTCCATAGTTGTCTTTAACACAGAGCAGGCAAGATTACCAGATTTACAGTGGTATTCCATATTCAACCTTCCTTTCTAAGAACCATTTGATTATCTTCTACTGCCATGTTTAAATCAAGTGCTATGAAGCCCCCATCAGAAAGTCATAGAATCATAGCTAAAAAGAATTTTAATGATTATGTATCCCTACTTTCATTTAATAAATGAGAAAATCAGACCCAGACTGCCCTAAAAATCACAGTTCTAGGGCAGTCGACTGGAAATGAAGCTAAGTTTTCCTAACACCCAAGCCAGGGATAGTTGGGACAGGTAATGGAGCATGTGTCATAAGGGTCATTGAGAGTCTCAAGTAAAGCCTAAAGCTTTGTTCCTGCCTGAGAAATGCAGCACCAAAGAACAGAACTTTGTTTCCTTCACCCAAATAAGTCATCGCTTCTAGTACGGCTTTATGACTGAAAACCTCACCATCTGTAGGTCTCTCTCTAAAGTTACACCACTGCATTTCTAGGAGAATACTGGTAAAATGGAAATCATGTATTATACAACAGGGAATATCCCCTGAAATTGTCCAATGAATCCTTCAGCATGAATTTCAAGTTGGAAATCAGGGCCTAAATGGGTGGACAAGACACAGATCATATTTGATGGAGGTGACTGATGGAATGCAGTAATGAGAGGGGACTTGGACATGGTTGAGAGCAATGATGAGAACCTGGAATCTGAAGGTCTGGATAGGAAACAAGCTTGGGAGGGGCAGAATTGAGTGCTTATAATAGGCTGGGAAATAAAAGAGACAAGGCTCTGATGAAGAGCATGGAATGAATGACTAATACCCACACACTGGAAACATGAACGACCAATGACCAGGGTTACCATCTCTGGAGAATTATGTCTCCATTGAGCATTTTCCTTTTTTAACCCCTTCTCACTCAGAAAGGCAAGAAAACTGTGTCTATCTTAAACACTCTTGCCTAAGGTTTTTCTCTGGGCACGTATGGCTGAAAGGTGTTCTATCCTTTAATCAGAAAGTCCATTTTAGAAAAGCTTCTTAGTCCAGACAGCAGGGGAAAAGCTCCTAAACAAGTCTTCATCTTCCCATCTTTTTGCTACAAAGCTTGCTCAAAAACGTTGTAACAAGTCCTGAAGTCCACAAAGTACAGGGAAAGACCTACAGTGACCATCTGGCAACACTTCTGCCTCCCTCCCCTTTCCCCACCTTCAAACCTTGTGTGTGCTGGGCTGGACAAGGTGATTATGTTGGCACTTAGGAGCTCTAGGCCAAGCAGATCCTGCTCTGCTTCAAACTGGGTAAATATATAATGAGGTGGGCAATTCCCATTGGGAGGTAACATCCTCATGGGATAAGAAGATGTTATAGTTACAAGTCACTTTCTGGTGTGTTCAAGTCAATTCAAAGCAAGCCCCTATGCTGTTCAAGTCAGTTAAGAGCAGAAAGAACATAGAAACACAAACTCTACTCTTATGAGCTTAGAGCTTGATGATATAGAGACAGCATCTCTGTAGAAAGATGACCAACAATAATATCAAGATCAGAGGAAGGGAAGGGAGGAGAGAAATGGATGAAGGAGAAGGGATAGCACACATACATTTAAGTAGATGATAACAACAGTTACATGAGAACTGTGTTCTCAGCACCATGCTATGATTTATATACCTTATCTTATTCAATGGTGTTTATGACTTTAGATCTCCAGGAACAAACTATAATTAGTGGATTCATACTTGTCTCTAAATACTTGTGTCCAGAAGAAGTAACTGAGCGAAGGTACATCATTGATGGATGACAAGGCTGGTGCCTGTGGTTTGATAACAGAAAGTCAATGGCAGAATCTCTGCCTTATAGACCTTCCTCTGGGAACACTATCTGCTATTTTATCAGCTGTGCTTTGAGTGTCCCCTAACAATTGTCACAGCATCTTGAGTAGAGCAGATGCCCAATAGTCCCTTCTTGATTTGCCTTGGGTTATAACTTCTTGTATTCTGAGGGACTCTCCATTTTTCTCATTAGCAAGTGTCCAAATCCTTACCCCTCAGTTTGTCAGCAAATCAGGTCTCCAAAATGCTTAACCAAACATAGTCAGAGAAGGCCCACTGTGAATCTTTGGCTGATGTATCCTCAACATGTACAACTACAAACCTCTCCCTCTTTGACCTCCACATACCCACAAGCTCTTCTAAGTGCAAAGTCACCCAGAAGTACAAAAGGCACAAATGGAATTGAGAGATTCGTGATACAAAGACAAAAAGTGGCCTAGAAAGCACTACAAGGTGAGGGAACAACAGCGCTTGACATGCTGAAGACATTTTCACCCAGAGCAGGCCAAATCTTTGTCTGCCAGCTTTGAAAACGCTGGACACAATATGACTTCGGTTTGCCAGGATAAAAGAGATTCTATTGTGGAACACCCTCTGGGTTCGTGGAAATAGTTATTAACTGTGGCTTCCATAGGCTAGGATTATGCCAGGTGGAAAAAACCATGTGCTTTAATCTGCTTGATCTGAAATGCGAAATTGGGCCTAAACACTTCCTAGTGCTCTAAACACTGCTGGGAGAACTAAGATCTTGTTGTCTGAGACCTTCTGTTCTAAGCCCAGGCTTTTCTTTTACATTTCCACATTAATTAGAATTCTTTGCAAGGGAGAGAATAATTGCTCTGGCTATTATGTACTATCAACAGGCCGTTTTAAAGCTTTTACCCAAAAATCAGTGATTAGACCTCAGTCGACATGCCTTCTGGTTACCCTCGCTTAGCCCTTCACACTTGCTGAGCAGACAATCGTCAGTCCTATGGTTCTGAGATTGGAAAAATACTAGGCCTCCTTCCACCTTTAATCTCTGTGCCTACAGAGTACTGAGGGGAGAAGACCAAAGATGAGTGCTCCTCCTGGGACCAAAGGAGAATATAACTCACTTTTAGAAAACAGAAAGCCCTTCAGAGGCATATGGGAGGCAGGCCCGAATTAACACAGGGTCACATTGGAAAACTAGGGCACAACCAGGCTGGCAACGCACTCTCAAGAATGAGGTGGGTTGGTTTGCACAAAGCAATACAATGAGACCAGAGCCAGAAGAGGGAGAGGGCATCGGCCTCTCCAGATGGAGACTCTGGATGGTGCTGGATGCCGCTGTGTGTGCCGGCTTGACGGTGGCTTGTCACTGCCATTCATTTGCCATCAGGAGCACAGCCATCATGCATGGGAGGTCACTAAGCCAACGAGAAACACACATTCACTGCTGTAGTATGTCAATCTGCTCCGTCCAGTGTTTTTAAATTGTAAGGATTATTTTCCAGGAGTAAAGAGGATCTGTGTAACTAAGTGCTCAGGGAATAGCAAACACTGTAATGAAGAGTCAGCCTCCATTTTTGACATTTGAATGCTGACAGTTTTAAGCCCCACTACTCCTTCCTCTCTGCCTACATCTGAGCACTCTCTTAAGAAAGCCCAGGTGCTCCTTCTTTTGGCATCAAAAACAAGTTCAATGACAGAAACCACTGGCCATGCATGGAACCCTTCCCCTGGCCACACATCACTAACCATTATTAAAAAAAGACCCTTTCTCTGCCTTCTCAAGCTGTTTTCAAACAAGCCTGGGAGTTTTCCTCGCTCTCCACAGAGAGGCTCATTATATGACTAATAAACCTTTCACAATCTCGGTGCATGTATGTTGTCATCTCAACCAAATCTGAGTTGGGGGTCCACCCCACCTCTGTGGGTTGACCACAATACATTGTTTAAAATGCATAATGGCAAACATTGTACTTGACCAGGAGAGATCTAAGACACGTTATTTTTGTTTGTCTGAAGGAGCCTGTGTAGAAATAACCATGCTTGCTGAACTTTATGCAGACAATCAGACCAAGTATAAGACTAAAGTTTATTCATAGTTTTTACCAAAAGTGAAAACTGGAGAGAAAATTTTTTCTCCAAAGCTTATAATCTATTTGTCATTAAATCCTAGTCCCATTGTTTTTAAGCTGTGGTCACAGGATTTCCTTTCCTGTACAATTTTTTTCCTAACGTTAATAATTATTTCTATGTAATTATCTCTAATATTTGCCCAGTGTTTCCAGATGTTTAAATAGATCAAATAGTCAGTCCTCCCTCCCAAGAACTTCCTAGGACTTCCCTTTCTTCCTTCTCTTGTGTTAGATGAATATCCATTTTTCTCTTTTTGTTTACTCTTTAGTTTGCTTAACCACAGCTTCTAGCAGCTTCCCAAAAAGGAACAAAGGAGACCCTTCTTCTTTTCTTTCACTATTTGCATGTCTGGAAAAACCTTTATTTCTTTTATAATTTCCTCATCTCTGTTTCTGATTGCATTCTTATTAACCTGATGTTGAACTTTTTAGATTGAGCTAATATCCTCCTCTTTCCTCTGTATTCTCCCTTTTCGTTCTATTTTCTGAGAGTTCCTCAACTTCATCCTGCAATCCTTTTATTGAATTCTTTATGTTACTACCATGTTTCTCATTCTCAAGGGCTCTTTCTAATCCCTGGATTATTTCTTTTTATAGCACCTGTGTTTGTTTTATAGATGTAGTATCTTTCATTGCTCTGAAGATATTAAATATAGATTTTTGTTTTCTTCATCACCTCTGTTTTTTATGGGTCCTTTTTTATTTGTTTGTTTTCCCCTTTAATGGTAGATGACTTGCTCAAATATACAGCGCTACCTGGCTGTACATTCACATTTCAGGCTGGCAATTCCAAAGTTGCTGACTGGAAGCTCAGTGTTCATGATTATGACCCATCCATCAGTGAAGTGTGGCGTGCATAGGCATGATCTGTCCAGCAATGAGCGAATTGGGAAGATGTTTAGCTCTGAAGTAAACAAGGCTTGTAAGAGAGCAAATGTTAGAATCTTGAGATCCCAACTCTGGACGTGTTGTATTTCTCCAAAAATTCTCTAATTCCCTGCTGGAGATGAGACAACTTTGTGAATACACATCATATTCTGGCAATTAGAATTCTAAAAATGGGACAGTGGGCAGTCCCTAACGATTCTAAAGATTGATGCATAGAATTTGATTTAATGGCCTGCTTTCAACTCTGTACCTTTCAGAAGGTACTCTCTGCCTTCCGTAGTACTGCTGTAAGTACTATGATACCTAGTGTGACTAGGAGAAGGAAGACAGACAAATTGACAGCAGGGACAGATGAAGTGTTGAAACTAAAGGAACTGTTACATTACTGGAATGAAGTGTTGTACTCTTCAGAATAGATGACACTGGAGTCTTCTGTAAGACCAGTATAGCTTATTGACACTTAGGGTTTCCTAAAGATGAATCCTACTCTTAAGACTAACTCTGGCCAACATAAGGAGATAAAACGTTGTAAGCTGGATAAAAAGTACCAGGCAGCAGCCTCACATAGAGTGATATTGCTAAAATAAATCTTTCTGGTAGCTGGTCTGAAGCTCAGTTTCTGGGTATTGAATTTTAGCCTATTTTTATAGTCATGCATTCCTATAAAGACACGTATTACAGACTGCAAAAATCTGATTATGAAGAGTAGCTACAGAAAATGAATTATGCAAGGGAAAGATCTTGCATTCTTAATACATATACTTGTTAACAAATATGCAGCAGAGGAACAATAGGCGAAAAACCAGCTACTACTTTAAAAATGAATGCTTATTATTCTAAGAAATGTATTGTTTACAAATAACCTGTATCATCTGGCAAATTTATGTGAATGACATCCTGCAACTTCAAGCAGATGAAAAGGGTTTAGCCCACGAGGGCTTTACCTTGTGTCATTACTGGGAGGGAACGAAGAAAAGTCTCTCTACATTCTTTCTAGACTCTTGGTTCAAGTTAGGCTCATGTCAGGATTAAGAAAATTTCACTTCTCAAGCTACTTTGGTATCTTGCTGAAAGAAATGAAGCCAATTGTCCATAAGGTGAGTTCAGAGGTGGCTTCAACATGACCTGAAGGATCTGGGGTCCCTATTACTAGTCACTCCCAGTTTAAGGGTAATGCTTTCTTGCTGTGGACAGCTGAAACACTGCTCTACTAAATTTCTCTTGCATCAGTCAGGGTTCTCCAGAGAAATAGGAGACACACACACACACACACACCACACACAGGAATGTATTATAGGAATTGTCTCACACGATTATGGTGGTTGAGCATCCCAGTTTGCCATCTGGAGAACTAACAAAGCTGGTGATGTAATTCAGGCCAAGTCTGGGGATGATGGTGCTAAGTCCCAGTCCAAGTAGCTTACACAGAGAGAAAAAACTGCACTCTTATTCTTCCTTTTTTTTTTGAAACAGAGTCTTGCTCCATCACCAGGCGCCAGACTGGAGTGCAGTGGCTCAGCTCACTGCAACCTCTGCCTCCTGGGTTCAAGCAATTCTCCTGCCTCAGCCTCCTGAGTAGCTGGGATTACAGGCGCACTACACCATGCCCAGCTAATTTTTGTATTTTTAGTAGAGACGGGATTTCACCATGTTGGCCAGGATGGTCTCGATCTCCTGACCTTGTGATCTGCCCGCCTCGGCCTCCCAAAGTGCTGGGATTACAGACGTGAGCCACCGTGCCGGGCCCTATTCTTTCTTTTTATTCTATTCAGGTCCTCAGTGGATTGGATGATGCCCATCCACATTGGTAAGGGCACTCTTTACTCAGTCTACTGATACAAATGCTACTCTTGGCTGGGCATGGTGGCTCACACCTGTAATCTTGGCACTTTGGGAGGCCGAGGAAGATGGATCACCTGAAGTCAGGAGTTTGAGACCAGCCTGGCCAACATGGTGAAATCCCGTCTCTACTAAAAAAAAAAAAATAGTCAGGCATGGCGGCAGGTGCCTGTAATCTCAGCTACCTGTGAGATTGAGGCAGGAGAATAGCTTGAACCAGGAGGCGGAGGTTGCAGTGAGCGGAGATCACACCATTGCACTCCAGCCTGGGGGACAAGAGCAAGGCTTCATCTCAAAAAAAAAAAAAAAAAAAAAAAAAAAAATCCTACTGTCTTCTGAAAACATACTCATGGACACACCACAGAAATTATGTTGTACTAACTGGGCATCTCCTAGCCCAATCAAGTTGACATATAAAATTAACTCTCATATCTCTGTATATGTGAGAAGTTCTGTTTGTAGCCCAATCAAGTTGACATATAAAATTAACTCTCATATCTCTGTATATGTGAGAAGTTCTGTTTGGGAGGTAGACTTAGTACAAACTCCAATAGATACTACCTAACAATTCAAATATTAAATGTAATGTCACACATCTACTCATGCATATACCTACCCATACCTAACCACGTCTGTTGCATGAAGGGGTGGCTTACAATGTCTTTACTAAAAGCTGCTTAAAAATCTTGCCTGACTTCTGATACCAGGTTCTAAATAACCTGGCGTAAATATAAAATTGCAAAGGGAGTGAAAGAATAGATGAGGGTCAAATTGTCAAAATAAGAGAACTCTTTTCATGTACTTAAACCTATTTCTGGAACCCAAATATCAAAAACTACAACTCTATTAAAATGTTTTGAAAGAAACTTAAGCTGATGCAATTACCTTAGCAAACGGTTTTTACACCCTTTTAAAGTTTAATTAACTTAGCAATTTCATTCCTAAACTCTTGCATATGTGCACAAGGGACATGTACAAGAATATTTACTGCAGTCTGATCCACAACATCAGATAAATGAAAACATCTACGAGTCAACTGAGAGGAGAATGCTAAAATAATGGAATGACGAGTGATCTAGAAAGAAACATGGAATGGTTCATTTTATGTGTCGTCATGGCTAAGCTACAAAAGCCCAGATCTTTGGTCAAAACCTAGTCTAGATATTTCTGTAAAGCTATTTTTATATGAGATTAACATTTTAAATCACTATGTAAAGCAGAGCACCCCCCTCCGTAATGTGAGTGGGCCTCATTTAATCAGTCGATGTTCTTAAGAGCAAAGGTTGAGGTTTCTTACAATAGAAAAAATTCTTCCTCAAGACTGCAATATAGAAATCCTGCCTGAATATGACTCCAAAAACACAAACAACAAAAGCAAATCTAGACAAATGGGATTGTATCAAGCTAAAAATATGTCTTGTACTACAAAAGAAACATTCAACAGAGTAAACAGACAACTTTTGGAATGGGAGAAATATTTGCAAACTACACATCAAATAAGGAGTTAATATCTGAAATATATAAGGAGCTCAAACAACTAAATAGCAAGAAGTCAAATAATGTGATTTTTTATATACCTGGATAAACATTTCTCAAAAAAAGACACATGAATGGCCAACAGGTATATGAAAAATATTCAGTGGTATCTCTAATCATCAGGAAAATGGAAATTAAAACCACAATGAGATATAACCTTATACTTGTCAGAGTAGCTATTATCAAAAAGATGAAAGAAAAAAGGTGTTGGTGAGGATGTAGAGAAAAGGGAAACCTGATACTGTTGGTGGGAAGGTAAATTAGTATGGCTGTTAAAGCAGTTTGGAGTTTTCTCAAAAAAATTGAAACTAGAACTATCATATAATCCAGCAATTCCACTACTGGATATGCATTCAAAGAAGATGAAATCGGTATGTCAAACAGATATTTTCACTCCCATGTTCACTGCCCCATTATTGAAAATAGTTTAGATATGGAATCAAGCTAACTATACAACAATGGATGAAGAAAGAAAGAAAATATGATATATGCACACAATAGAATGCTAGCCAGCCTTAAAAAAAGAAGGAAATCTTGTTATTTGTATCAACATTGATGAAACTGGAAGACACTGGATTGAGAGAAATAAGCCAGGCACAGAAAGACAAATACCACATGATCTCACTAATATATGAAATATTAAAAAGTCAAATACGTAGAAGCAAAGAGTGGAATGGTAGTTACCAGTGCATGGTGGCAGAGGCAGTGAACTGTGTGGATGTTGGCCAAAGAGCACAACATTTCAGTTAGACAGGTGGAATAAGATCACGAGACCTATGATACAACACGACGAGTATAGTTCATAATAATGTCAAAATTGCTGAGCAAGATGATTTTGAGCTTTCTAATTACAAATAAATGATAGGTATGTGTGGTGATACATATATTAATTAACTCAATTTAGCCATTTCACAATGTATACATATTTCAGAACATTGTGTTGTATACCATGAATATACACAATTTTTATTTGTTAATTTAAAACAAAGAAAAGGAAAAAAATCCAAGCCTTCCTGAGTCTTCATTTCCAGCCTGCTGGCCTAGCCATTCAGACATGCCAGTCCTCACAACTGCATAAGCCAGTTCCTTGAAATGTATTTCACTCTCTTTCTCTTGCTCCCTCTCTCCTATTGCTCTGTCTCTGTGGAGAGTCTTGACAAATACAAAACAAACATTGGTGCAAAAAAGCATATAAAACTTAGTGGTACTGTGCTACCATAACTAGAAAGGTCAAAAAGAGGGAAACCTAAACAATATAATGTTAGGAACGTACACATACACAGAAAAATTACCTTAGAAAGGAAGGGATAAGCACAAATGCATAAAAGCACAATATAGCTGTGCACAGACTCAGGGCAAGTGACTTTCATTTTACATGTGTTTGGTAACGTTCTACTTGTCAGGTAGGGTGATAGGTTCAAGAGTATTTTATTATTATGCTTTATATTTTACATGTATATTAAACAGGCTTTTTATAAAACAAATATTTCATGATTACAATTTTCTTTAATAAGAAATCTTATAGGTCCTATAAAGGAACATTGTACTGGGCTTTTTTTTTTTTTTGGCTTAATGACTGCATATAACAAAGAATTTCTTCCTGGAAGTCTCTCTCTGTTCCTTTTTCTTTAGTAACACTCTTTCCTTTTTTATCCTTGTCCCACTTGTATTTTTCACAGCTTCTAATCCATTATCCACTCTGACATATGGGTTTAAATGCCCTTCTTTTTATACTCTGTAGGATCTAAGTTCTCTGCGTCTAATTTTCCCAACTCTGTCTTATAACCAGTAGCTTTTTCTATAACCTTTATTTTCAACCCTCTCATCTGGTTGTAATGCCATTGTCCTTTCTCTCATCTTGCCCAGACTCTGAACTACGTCCTGGTAGAGTGCTATATCCCCTGTTGCCTCCTTTGGCTTTGATTACTTCTTCTCTTAACCTTATTCTTTCAGTTGAGCAATTCTTCTTGGCTAAAAGTTTGCATCTGTGCCCTTAAGTTTCTTTTCTTCAATTCTCTCTTTGACCTTCTCTAATCCTGCTTTTACCCACTTTACTCCATTGAAATACAGGGCTACCAATGACCTCCTCCTCGGGGGCTAAGCCTCCTGGCCTCTGTGCCAGCCTTTGCCCCTTTGACCTTACAGCTGCTTTTGATCTTGTGCAACACTCTCTCTGGGTCAACCGATGGCTCCCACAAGGGCCAGCTGAAATGCATTCCCTGCCTAGAGGAGCCAGCAAGCAACTGGCAGTCTGGGGCATTTTGCATGCAGCAAAGTAGCTCCCAGCTAAAGAGGTGAGACTTGAGATGAGAATCAGTTTTTCATTTGAATGCTGAATGAAGGATTGATCGAACAGGCTGAAGTACCTTGAGGAAAGAAAGAGCTGCCAATGGTAGGAAAATGCAGACCTTCTTTCCAATCATTTTATAGCAATTTAACAAATAGGAGTATAAAATAAAAATTTTTAAGGAATCTGAATTGAGTTCAAAGTTCACTGTAATAACTTGTCCCTTTCTTTCTGACTAGTACATTTGAGTTTTAGTTTTATAAGTAAATATATGAGCAGCATATTTGGGGTTTCTGTTTGGTTTTTGCTTAGATTTAGAAAGAGCTGGAAATAATATTTTCTCTAAAATCACACTTTAAAAAATATTTTCTCTCGATCCTCATGGTATTTTATCACTTAAGATTGGATGTATTATTTATAGTACAGGCTGAATACCCATTATCTAAAATGATTGAGACCAGAGGGATTTCAAATATTGGAATTTTTCAATTTTAGAATATTACATATACATAATGAAGTATGAAGTATAATGTGGATGGAACACCAGTTTAAACATGAAATTCATTTAAGTTCCATATATACCTTATATGCATAGCCTGAAGGTAATTTTATACTTTTTTTTTCGGTAGAGATGGGGTTTGGCCAAGTTACCCAGGCTGGTCTTGAACTCCTGATCTCAAGTGATCCACCCACCTCGGCCTCCCAAAGTGCTAGGATTACAGGTGTGAGCCACTGAGGCCAGCCTATACAATATTTTTAATAATTTTGTGCATGAAACAAAATTTTGACTGCGTTTTGTCTGTGACAAAATTTCATACGAGATCACGTGTGAAATTTGTCACTTGTGGCATCAAGTCAGTGTTCAGGAAGTTTTGGATTTTGGAGGATTTCACACCTTAGATTTTTGGATTAGGGATGCTCAACCTAGGTGGTTTGAATTTGCATGTGTTGATAGTCTGCCCTTGGACATTCAAGGTAGCCTCTCACAATGTATCTCCAAATTACGATTGTTGATTTATCTAACTTTATACAATTTAGCTGAACAGGACCCTTTGTTGTTTCTTACACCTTTGCTTTCCCTCTTCAGTAGCTCAGTTCCTACAGTTTTTGTCTGTTTGCCCTTTTTTTTTTTTTTTTCCTGACTGAAAGATTTCTTCACCCTCTAATTTCCACTGGTCAAAATTCCTCCCATTATTTGACTGGCACTAGTACTGAGTTTGTACCTTCCCTGACCTTATTTTGTTTTATGTACATGTCATATTAGTTCCTTAACTTTGTATTTCAAAATACTTTCAAACTCACGGAAAAGTTGTGAAAATTATATGGAACATAATACCCTTTGCATAGATACACATTAACATTTGCAGTATTTGTTGTACCTTTTGTGTGTGTGTGTGTTATGTATTTTATTTCCTTCCTGAACTTCTTTTGAATAGGTTGCATATGCCATGCCCTTTTATTCCTTAATATTTCAGTGTGTATTATGTAAATGAATAGCTTTATTCTTAGGAAACTGGAGATTTAATAGTGACATATACCTTTTAACAAAGCAGTCTATATTCCAACTTTGTTCATCGTTCTATTAAAGACCTTTATGATATTTGTTTTTGTTTCCAGGGCAGAATCCAGTCTAAGATCACATGTTGTATATAGATGGCATTTATTCTATGACATGTATCATTGCAACTAGTAAGCAATCTGGGAACAGTCATATTAAGGACATATAAATATCCTGCTCTTCATCACACTCTTCCTCATAGATTTAGCATCCATTCATGACTCTTACCTGAAACAATCTTTACTATGATAATTGCAAGGTGGTGAATTTCTAACTTCACTATCCCATCCATATTTATCTGTCTAAATTAACCTGTAAGGAAGGGCCCTCTTATTTCCCATTTTTATTTACTGTCTAATTATTTTCAGTATAAACTCATAGATTTCTATTTTCTTTAATCAGTTGTCCTTATTTATATTCATGCTTAAAATCAGTCTGTATTTTGCCAGTGAAACCTCTTCAAGCTGGCTTTACATCCTTTGATACATCCATCAATGTTTTGATCACTTCCTTACTTTCTGGTATAACAGAATTGTCCAGGCTCATCTTGGGCCTTCCCTGCCCCAGCCCTGAAAGAAGTCAGTTATTTATTTGCATCACACACATTATTTTAAAACCTGCCATATGCCAGTCGCTCTGCTAGGCTCCACAGATACGGAGCTAAGCCATACTAGACACTGTGCTTTACCTAATGAAAGTAGATGAGACACACATTAATCTTTTTCTTTCCCCAGGCCTCAAACTCATTTACCCTGTGTGTTGTGAAGTACACAAATGTCTCACCAATTGGATTGAAAGGTATTGGAATGAGTCTTAAGTTATCTTCTGATAATCTCCAAATTTCTCTCCTGTCTAAATCTGTGATCTTTCAGTCCTGTAAGAAATAACCCTGAGTCAAAGGCCATCTTTGGCCAGCAGAGAAAGTTGTTGTAGAGAGCTTCTGTCCTAGGATCGAAGTCCACTTCAGTGTCTCCTGCTCACCTGCTCTGGGGCCCACTTGCAAGGCACAATGCTGGGTAGAAGACACATAGTGTTGGCTGTTAGGGACACAGGGCATTGGATCAAAACTTTGAGGAGGAGAAAATAATGGCCAAGTCAGAGCTCTGGGCGACTCAAGGCTAGTATTGTTGAAAACCACAGCTTCCCCAGTCCCATATTGCATGCTCCGTGTGCTACAGTCACATAGGCTTTCTTTCCATCCCTTGAAAAAGCCAAGCTTCACCCCCCTCTAGCATAGCCAAGAGTCCCGGTGCTCTCATCCACAATGTGCTCATCTTTCACATTTATAGCAGCTATTTCTGACCATTCCACCAAGACCCTTGTTCACTCTGTTCATTCCTTTAACACCACCTTTAGAGTCAGCAATACAGAACTTTGAAGAACATAACAGGGAGCTTGGATTTTTATTCAAGGGCAATAGACTTTGAAAAAACACAACCGTCGTAACATTTAAGATAATCGACTATAGATGTACCCTCTCACTTGAGCTAAGAAACTTAACAACCTAGAAGAAAATGTTAGTACTCTCACCTCTATCGTCTAGAAGGCTTGCTTGCAATCTGACAAACTAGAAATGAACAAATCACTGCACACACATTCAAAATAAATGAAATGTCCCATGGTGAGGCTTTAAGCAGAACCTCCTGTCTTATTTAGGGATGCTACTTCCTGCTTTGGTCATGCTGTTTGAAAGTTATTAGTGCGACTGGTAGGTACACCTCAGGGACTTTTGAGAATGTAATTTACAACATTTAATATAGATGAAATGCGAATGCTTTTCATACCCAGTTGTGCATAGCTGAACGCATAAGTGTGGAGTGCTGAAAAAGTATATTTGTGCTAGCAATGCTTAATCATAAAGACCTTTATCTCCATAGCCCCACCATCTTCTCTTATTATCTGGAAAGTAGTGGGGGGGGGCAGCAAAATGTTCCAGAAGAAATGGTACCTTTGGAGCCTTTTAATCATCTAAAATTTGGGAGTTTGGGACCTTTAAAAAATGTTATCAATTAATCTGGAAATTGAACAGTAAAATAAGTTGTGATTGCTTTATTGCTTTAGTCATCTACAGATAAATGCATCTATTGCTAAGATTTGGGAGATTTGCTCTTTAAAATATTAGATGAAAAGAAAAGACTTACATAGAATTTTGTATTATTTCAATTATAAAAGCAGTATACAAAATAAGCAGATATCTTAAATTGCAAAAATAATGAAATAAGATAAATTTGCTATAATCTCACCATCCAAATGTACTAGCAACTATTATCATTTTGATATGTGATGAGAGAATAAGGGTCAGACTGTAAAGAAAATTCTGTAGCTGACTTTTGTCCTTAATTTCTATTCTGAGCATTTCACCTTGTCATTAAATAATCTTCAAAGCCATAATTTTTAGTGCCCACATGTAATTTCAGCATGGGCATACACCTGATTTATTTAACAACTTCCTTGTCTTTGCAAATGTAGGTTGTTTCCAATTTTTACTTATAATGAATAAGGTTGTAGATATCTGGTTTTAAAAATGTCAGACTGATCACACACACTGTAGCCCTCTGCTTCCCCAAATCCTGCTAAAATACCAGAAAAGGCGCATTAATCCATAAGGGAAAAAGATAGTGCAAGAGATCTCAGCAAATTAAAGATTTCAGTATATTTTTGGAAGAAACAAATAGAGGAGACCTCAGCAAATTAGAGATTTTAATACATTTTCTGGAAGACAGAGACTTGAGGGGAGTAACTGACTTGGTAGAAGATAGATGCAGAGGGGCTCCAATGAGAAGACAACAGATTGGTACTAATGAACACTGAGAGGAACAGCCCTTCAAAATACTTTCCTATTTCTTCCCTATACATAACCCTTCTAAATCTCTCTCTGCAATATCTAGTCAGGAGTGACAATGCATTTCTAACCTTGACCAAACTATGAATCCATAAGCTCTGAAAGGACCATGTCAGAGCTGGAGTCAAGGGTACTGAGTCAAGCAGTCAGGAGAGGGAAGGCAGCGGTTGGTCACTGGTTATTTCAGGAGGATCTTTGTTTGTGATACAGTTGAAAACAGGGAGTGGGTGAGTCTTGCGCTGTCATCTTCTCCCACTCCTTATCCCTATGCAATTTCTGATGAATTCTCATTTTGATTTATAAGACCACAACTTGCCTTTTCAGAGTATTTAGACACATATTTCAGTCTACAGCTCTCTGGAATTTTATTCACTAGACCCCAGCTGTAAGCCCATTGTCCTTTTTCTTGTGTGGAATGTAGATTCTATATATCTCATGTTATTCAGTGCATATATTGAAAATTTTTGAACATATAATTTATTAAGTCATGGCAGGAACTATAAGTCTTTTTATATGACTTTCAAAGTAGCCCACCTTATACCAGCAAGTTTAATAAAAACTCTGACGGACAAAATAAGTAGCTCTTATTATGTTCAAATCTGGGTGCTTGTTTTTTGACACTTTTCCCTGGTGTAGGTAACACCAGGCTTGAAGCCTTCCTACCTCCATCCTATCATAGCTTTTCTGTTACTGCATTTATCACTTCACATTGTAATTATTTGTTCACAAAACTATCTCATACACTAGCCTATGAGATCGCTGGCGTCAGAAACCATATTTATATTCCTTCAATACACATATTTGTTTGCACCTGCTACACATCACATAGTATAACAGGAATAAGAAATACAGTGATTAACAAGATAAAGTAAACATGGTTTATTTGGGCAAATTCAGTGTGGTCTGAGCCCCAGAATCATATAGTAGTTAGCTGTTGCCACAGTAATGCTATATAAACCATCCCAAAAGTCAGTGGCTTACAAGCATTCATTCTCATGCCCACGGGTCTGCAGATTCTCTATACTTTGCTTGATCAAGGCTAGGCTCCAGTGGGAGGCTCTACTTCAGAATGAAGTTTGTCTGGGCATGTTTCCCCATTGTGAGTTGGGTTCAGTTTGAAGACACTTTTGTGTTAATTCTAGGGCACAGGCGTCTCAGAGCATGCTCTGCCTGGTGGATCACAGGAGCACAAAATGTCAAATACATTAGAAGCCTCTGCTCCATGATGCCCATTAACTTTCCATTGGCCAAAGCAAGTCCCATGACCAAGTTCAATGTCAATAGAGCAGGAAAGGCCCATTGTAGGAAAGTACCGCAGAGTCACACAGTAAAAGATACAGATGTATAATTCTAATAAAGCGTTGGTGTCAAGAATTGCAAAAGATGGTCCAGGCACAGTGGTGGATGCCTATAATCCCAGCACTTTGGGAGACGGAGGCAGACAGATTGCTTGAGCTCAGGAGTTCAAGACCAGCCTTGGCAACATGGCAAAAGCCCATCTCTACTAAAAATACAAAAATTAGCCAGGCATGGTGGGGTATGCCTGTGGTCCCAGCTACTCAGGAGGCTCAGAAGGTCAAGGCTGCAGTGGGCCAAGATCACACCACTGCACTCCAGACTACATTGTACTCTGTAATACTCCTCTTGAAATACTCATTGCATTTAGAAAGAACTAGCTCAGTACTTGTCACGCTAGTCTTCTGTAAGCTTTATAAACATAGTGATCCGGCATGTTTTATTCACTAATTATTCACCAGGTTATCCTTTACACATAGTAGATGCTCAATAAATTAATATTGCATTAAATTGAATTGGTGTTATAACAGCGAAATGCGGAGAGCTAACAGATAATACAGAATAGAGGTTCTTAGTATCACCTGCTCCTTAAAATCACCTGAGTCCAGTGTGCTAGCTCTGAAAAATAAAAATTAAAGGAAAATGAATCACCTGGGGAACTTGCACAACTCCACGCCCATACCTCACCCAGTCCAATTAAAGCAGAACTTCCTGGTCTTAATTTCCAAAAGTGGAGCCTGGGCCTTGATGTATTTCAAATACATAAGAATCACTGACCTGGGGACAGCTTACTCAGATTTGGGCAGTCAGGGAAGACTTCCTGAAGGAAGTAGTAATTAAGCAGAGGCTTTGTGTGAACTGATAAATAGATACAGGGCCCAGCAGGGGCTGAGCGTAGGTGGGAGAGGTCTGTAACTGAGGAAGGTGACTGTGCAGATGCACTGAGATAAGAGGGAGCTCTTTGCCCTGATGTCAAGATTGCATTGTGCTAAGCGAGGTGGAGCCTAACAAATGTTACTCTAGGCAGAATTCTTAGATAAAATGACCAGAAAAGCTTAGGATTTGAGGGGAAGCTTCCTGACCAGGAGGCAGAGGTTTCTCAGGACAGGCTCTGCCTAGTCTGAGTAACTTCCCTTGGCAGTGGTGGCTTGCCGGGGTGAAGCTTTTGTTTAGCAGAGCTTTTGCCCGAGTTTATTTTTGTAGCTGCTGTTGTTATGCTCAACTCTTTCCAGCTATTCTTTGTTTATGTAACTCTCTAGGCAGCCATCTAATTTCTAGGATATGACAATCTTTCCCCATAACATTTTTGTTCATGATGACTGTTGACTTATATGTTAATATTAAGCAGGCAGAACTTTTTCTTAAATATCAATGTAAGAAATATTTATACCAAAGGCCATTTCTGCTTTTTAAAAATCTGGTTTTCAAGCTACACTTCATGTAGCTCAATATTTTCCTTATACAGTTCCATGTAAATTCATTTCAGAGTCTTATCAGTAAAAAAAGCTTGTTGTTCTTGTCAAATGACTTACTTTCTTACATTTGATAATGATAAATATTTACCCATCGTTTTACCTCATCTTATTTTCCAAAAAACTCAGAGCTAAAATTGCAGAATTCAATATTAGCCCAGGTTAAAGAATGTCATTCTCTTTCCTATCAGACTTTAATTCTTTTATCTTTAGCAACTCTATATGTGGCTTCTATGGTAATCTACCTTAAATACTCCTTTGAAGCAAGATTACAGATTACCAGGTAAATTACTCAGGCCTCTTATTAGTTGCTACAGTAAACACAAAGGCATATAACTCATTCACTGTCCAGGAATTTTCAATCTACTATCTATTCAGACAAAGTTTCTCTACAAATAGATGTGCTAATGAAAGGCTTATAATTTTTAGGCCTCAAATTATCTCTGCAATAGGCCTAAAACTAAACATTTGTTTCCTTGTAGTCTATTTTAGACATAACTATTTTTTATTAAAAGTTTTCCAACCATGTACTAAATATTCTTTTAGAAAAACATGTACATATATATACACATATGCAAAGGTAGACCCAGTTAATATTACCAATGTAACGTTGTGAAGGCTAACAAATATGAAATGTTTATTTGTAGCATTTCCATTTGAAAGGTACATGGCACTAACAATAAAATAGTAAATGCAAATGCCTTTTTACAGCTTTCCAAATAAAATGGCATCAATTGAAATTAAATAATTTTGAACCCTCTCATTCTGCAAGAGAGAAGATCTAAGAAAACCGAGTACTCTAAGGAAAATGTGAATACAGAATTAAGTAAAACAGGTAGGAACTTTCCAAAGATAATTAGGCCATTCCAGATCCCAACACAAAGAGTATCTGCCAATCCAACTCCTTCCAATAAAAATCACAATTTTTAAAAACCCTTTAAAAAGTATTTCTTGACACAGTTCTGCCTTCTGAATCCAATTAGCAATTTTATCACCTGATTTTATTCACATCTATTAATCTTGAAAAACATAGTACTGGCATTCTATTGATCTCTTTCTGGTCTGTATTTATAAGGGAGGAAGCTTCTTATTTCTATTTACTGGCATGAAAGAAAAAGATTTAGGGCAAGACACTTAGCATAGAAAACTCATAAACTTCCAACTAAATAAGCAGTTACAGAAGAGCAGATGCATCTAGATTGCATTGGTAAACAGTGCTGTGTTATAGACCAATCAATACAGTTAATGCCAATTGTAATGTACTTTTGTCAAAATTGCACTTTGTCTTAATTTCTGATTTATGGCATTTTCCATTAAGTACTTCTGAAAATCTAGAGCTTATTACATTCAGTCCCTGCTAATGGGAGACTGACAGGATTGAAATAACATTCTAATCTGAGTATTCAGATATCAAGTTCAATATTCCTGTTGGTTCAGAAAGAACTAATGTTTACCAAGCCATCTCCCACCTGCCCCAGACTTTCTGTAACTGCATAAAATACCAGTGAGTCAAGACCAACAGATCTTGACCCCAACCACATTTATAGAAAATACCAGAAGCATTTGTCTCAAGAGATAATATCCTTTACAAGTGCCTAGAGAAATATTTACAATGCATTGTGGAGTGCATTGATCATTCTGTTCAATAAATTGTGCATTTATAAAATAGGACAATAATTAAAATTCAATTTTATTATTACAAGTGAATGGTTCTGTGGTTGCTCCTTATATGTCAGGTCTCAGTCTTTGGAAAAATAAAAGAACTACAGGTGCCAGATCTATCCCATGTTCTAAAGAAACAGGAAAGTTTCAGAGGTTCCTGCTTCATCTATGGTAGAAAAGTCCTGCCAGATGCTCTTACTCCCCACTATCATTAGACTACTGCACGGCACCAGCTGGGCAGATCTTTCTTTCTCCAATATTTTTCTCTCTCTCACTTCCCCTCTCTTTCTTTCCTTTCTTCCCCCTGAGCCCTTCCCACTCCCCTCCTCTTCTTCCTTCCCTCCCTGGCTGTCTTTCTTATTCTATTTATAAACTATCTGGTTCTCATTTACCTCTGTAAACATTTTTGGCTAGATAATTCACATCCTTTGGGGGGATTTAAAAAATTTAGCAAAATGCCAGGTTCTGTGCTAAGACATTTATAGAGGAGAATCTAATAATTTTCCATAGCTGTTCTTCCCAGCATGGTATGAAAATGCATTCAGTAGTTTAATTTTCTTTTCCTTCTTGTTGCCAGAATTATTTATTGCTGAAAATTGAAGAGCTATATTATAGTTATTATTTCTTTTGATTGGTTTAAAATTTTTGTTTGATAGAAATCTTGAAGAAAAAAAACTCACAAAGTTTAAATATGGTTTGGAAAGGCAGCAGAGGGATTTGAAGAGAACAGATCTGATGAAAAAGAAAAATGTTTTAGCATTTTCAACCGTCCAGAGTAGAATCATTGAAAATCAGGAAGTCTCAGAAGGAAACTGCAACAAAGTAAAAAGGTTTTATAAAAGAATACATAGCCATTTTGAGAGCTGTGTTGGAAAGGATAAGGTGATATTTTTTATCTGAGGCTATAATGAAAAGACCAGAATTACAGGTGCAATCCCTCTATAGGAATCAAGTTTTTTCCATGACAACAAACTAGATTTCCATCTCTGGCTAAACATCTTTAAAAAAATGTAGAAATACAGAACTGATCATGTAGAGTTGATTACATCACAGTTTGTGGAAAAACAATATGTAACAAAGGACCAGTGTTGTAATGTTGAGAACAGTCCCCACAAAACAATCTGAATGACTAGAGCTGAAGGTTTCCCAGGCTATGACTATAAACAAATGACAATGGACATGAAATAAACAAATTACAGCACAATTTTTTTTTCGATAGAGTCTCACTCTGTTGCCCAGGCTGGAGTGCAGTTGCCACAATCTCAATTCACTGCAACCTCCACCTTCTGAGTTAAAGTGCTTCTCCTGCCTTAGCCTCCTGAGTAGCTGGGACTACAGGCATGTGCCACCACTCCAAAATTTTTGTATATTTAGGAGAGACGGGGTATCACCGTGTTGGCCATGGTTGGTCTTGAACTGCTGGTCTCAAGTGATCCATGCACCTTGGCCTCCCAAAGTGCTGGGATTACAGGTGTGAGTCACCATACCTGGCCTACTACAGCACAATCTATTCATCCTTACTATCTGTGGAGATTGTTCTACCAACCATTCTGTAGCCACGATTACTGTCAACAGCCAAAGTGAATATGAACAGACAGTATCTTGTGTTGGAGGGAAACACACAGATGAACTTTACTTCTTCTGCTCTTCCACTAACTAGTCATTTGATGTTGAGGGCCCTATAAACACCCTGTCTCTTTGCTTCTTGTTTTCAAGTAGGAATAACAATTCTGCCTTTTCTACTGCCTTACTGGGTTGTTATTGAGTTTCAAATGATATGAAAGAAGTAGAAGAAACTCAGAAATATTAAAAACACTTATACAGCATTATTAGTATTTGTTGATGCAAGGTGCCAGAGTTTATTCTTACATTTGCTCAAGGTTCAGCTTTTAGAGCAAAATATGCCATTGATAGGTTTACTGTCTTCCAAACTTCGTATCCACACATTCTGACTTTAAAAATAGCAAATTGAGACGGTTTTTGCAAAGGGGACTTCTCTTTTGTTCTTGTCTTGCTGAAAGTGCAAAAGTCCTATGTAGAGTTTAATTTTTCATTTTTGTGAGTACCTAGGTGTATATATGTATGGGATCATGAGATACTTTAATGGAGCCCTGCAATGCATAACACACACACATCAGGGGAAATGGGGTAAACATCCTGTCAGGCATTTTTCCTTTCTGTTACAATCCAGTTAGACTCTTAGCTACTTTAAAATGTACAATTAAATTATTATTCACAATAGTCACCCTGCTGTGTGGTCAGACACTAGGTCTTATTCTTTCTGTTTTTGTGCTCATTAACCATCTTCACTTCCACTCAACCAACCCCCAACAACCCTTCCCAGCCTCTGGTAGCCATTCTTCTATGCCATATCTCCATGAGTTCAATCGCCTTGATTTTGATGCTTCCAAAAATAAGTAGGAGTTTGATTATAAAATGCTTTGAGGTAGGCTTCTTTCTGTTTAAATTTTCTAGTGTTCTACAACCTTCTTGTACTTAAATACTGATACATTTCTCTAGGTTTGGAAAGTCCTCTAATTTTATCCCTTTGAATAAACTTTTGACCCCTATCTCTTTCCCTACCTCTGTTTAAAGGCCAATAACTCTTAGATTTGCCCGTTTGAGTCTATTTTTCAGATCCTGTAGGCGTGCTTTCTTTTGTCCCCTCTGACTGTATATTTTCAAATGGCCTGTCTTCGAGCTCACTAGTTCTTTCTTTTGCTTAATCTATTTTGCTATTAAGAGACTGATGGCATTCTTCAGTATGTCAATTGCAATTTTATAAACTTTAGAATTTTTGCTTTTTAATTATTTCAACCTACTTGTTAAAATTATCTGATAGAATTCTAAATTCTCTCTCTGCGTTATCTTGAATTTGAGTTTCCTCAGTACAACTATTTCAAATTCTGAAATTTCAAATGTGTCTGAAAGGCCACATATTTCTGTTTCTCCGTAATTGTTCCCTCGTGCCATATTTAGTTCTTTTGGTAAGGTCATGTTTTCCTGGATGGTCTGGATGCTTATAGATGTTCATAGGTGTCTTAGCATGAAACAGTTAGGTATTTATCATAGTCTTTGCAGTCTGGGCTTGTTCATGCCCATCCTTCTTGAGGAGGCTTTCTAGATATTCAAAGGATCTTTGGCCCCAAGCCCAATAATGCTATGGTTCTTGCAGACTCAGAGAGGTACTTTCTTGGTGGTCTTGAATAAGATTCAGAATAATTCTCTGGATTGCCAGAGACTCTGGTTCTTTTCCCTTACTTTCTTCCAAACAAATGAATTCTCTTTCTCTGTGCTGAGCCATCTGGAACTGGGAACAGGCGACACAAGCACCACTGTGGCCACCACCACTGGGACTGCACTGGTTCAGACCTGAAGCCAGCAGAGCACTGGGTCTTACCCCAAGGTCTGCTGTAACCACTACCTGGCTACCACCTATCTTCACTCAAGTCCCTAGGGCTCCACGATCAGCAGGTGATAAAGCCACCCAGGTTTGTGTCCCTCCATTCAGAGTGGTGAGTTCCCCTAGGCCTAGGGAAGGTCCAGAATATGCTGTTTGGAAGCCAAGGATTGAGTCAAAAACCTTAGAAATGCATTTGATGTTCTATTCTACTGTGGCTAAGCTAACACTCAAACCACAGTACAAAGTCCTTCCCCGTCTTCCCCCCCCACCCTTTCTATAGGCAAACAATCCTCTCCTTGTAGCTACCACTGGCACTGGCAAATGGGAGGTTCGCCAGGCCACCACTGATATTCACTTAAGGCCCAAGGGCTCTTCAGCTCGTAGTCAATGCTGCCAGACTTGGGACTCACCCTTCAGAGCTGTAGTCTCCCCTCAGGTCAAGGGCAGGTCCAGAAATGCTGTCCAGGAGCCTAGACCTAGACTTGGGAACTCCAGCAGCCTGTTTGGAGTTCTGTCCAACTGTGGCTGAGCTGGTACTTAAAGTGCAAGACAAAGTCTCCTTTATCTTTCCCACTGCTTTTCTCAAACAGAAGGGGCCTTTCACCACAGCCACCACAGCTGGGAATGTGCTGGGTCACATCTGAAGCCAGCACATCTCAGAGTCTTACCTAAGGCCCATGGCATACTCCCTGGGTATTGCTGATTATTCAGAACCCAACAGCTCATTAGGCAGCAGGTTCCCTTTTGGTCCAGGGTGTGTTTCAAAATGTTGTTCATGAGCTAGGGCCTGGATTGGGGGCCTCATGACTCTGTCCAGTGCCCTACTGTGGCTGAGTTGGAATCTAAGATGCAAGACAAAATCCTCTTTACTATTTGCTCTCCTCTCCTAAAGCAGAATGAAGGAGTCACTTTCATTTGCTGCAAGCTTCACTGCCTAGAGTTGGGAGAGGGGTGGCACATGAACTTCCTTAGCCTCCCCAACTGGTATCTCCCTAGGTCACGTGTCACATGCCTAGGCCACACGCCACTAGGAGTTGCCTAGCAATCAGTGTGTCCTAGACTGTCTTTCAAGTTTACCTAGGACCCAAGGCCACTTTGGCCCATGAGATGGTGAGGCTTGCTAAGAAACTCAAGTTCCGACCAGTGGGATGGGCGATTCCCCTCTGGCTAGAACTGTTCCAAATGCTCCCTCCATGTGTGGGCACCAGCTGAGCACAGCAAGGCTTTGCTCTCCACTGTGGCAGGGCAGCACTGACTTTAACGTAAAGCGCCCCAGTCACTGCGCTCTCCCTCCCCCAATGCACAGACTCCCTCTCCATACTACATGGCCACTGCCAGAGGATGGGAGAGGGGTGGCATTATTGATTCAAGATTTTTCTAACCACTTCCGTGCTTCTTTCAGCAAGAAGAGTTAAAACCAGGTACTGTGATTGCTCACCTGATTTTTGGTTCTTGTGATGGTGCTTTTTTTGTGTGTGTAGTTAGTTGTTAAAATTTAGTGCTCCTCCTGTGTGGAATGAACAGTGAAGGCTTCTATTCAGCCATCTTGCTCCACCATCTACTAATGTACAAATTTTTATTTTTAGTATTCAGAAGACTTTGGGAAAAAGTTCAAATTCAGAGGCAACTTTCAAATCCCCTTCACAAGTACATCATTAGTGATGTTAACACAATATTAATACCATCTGCATTGATAAAGCCTTGATATTCCCTTATAGTCATGTCATGTGCACATTGTAGTTTGAGAAAGAGACAAATACTTCCTGGAAAAGCCAACTGGTATGCTTCCTGAAAAAAGCCACCTTGGTGTAGTTACTAAGGGTATGGTCTTAAAATATGGAGGTTGGAAAGTCCGTAGTCAGTACATACAGAGTTAATCAAGCACAGGGAAACAACTGCACCAACCCACTCCACAAGCCTGACATAAAGGAATCCAGAATGTCAATTTATTCGCTTATGATAAAAAAAAAAAAATAATGCTCTGTTGATGGATCTGGGCAGGCCAAGGCTCACCAGAAAGTTGCTCGATGGATATAGCATTAGAAGCTTATTGCCTGACCTGAATGGCTGCTGTGGTCACGTCACCAGAGTACTGAGGAATATGTGTGCACACAGGCCAGGTCCTTGAGCCCATAGCTCAGGAAAACCAGTCTTCTGGACATAGCTAGAGATGGAAAGTCCACATTTTTCACTGTGCCCTGCCATACTGTCGATCAATCAGCTTTAAGACTTTTTTCCTTTTGCCATTAAAGTATTTTTCCTTCAAGTTTGACCTGGAAGGTCTTCTGCCTTCTTAAGATAATCATATATCTTTCCTCTGATATTTTAAATGTTTGTTTTATAGAAACCCCCCGCGAGTAATCTGATTTTTATGTCCAGATTATCGGGCTGTACTTCATCCTTGCCCCAGGTAACATCAGCAACAATTCTTTCTCACATTTCCCAAACTTTTTCTATACTCTTAAACTTCTGGGTCTTTGAGCATGGTTTGGGTCAAAATGCTCACCATGATCAATGAACTCCTGTGATACTTCAGTGTACCTTTAAAAGCTGATTCCTCTGTGCTTACTGGGTAAGCACAGGCTGGTGTTCACAGAAAAAACAACTATTTCACCAAACTCAGTTATACTGTCGGGCTTACGTCATTTTCTTGGGTAGCCTTTCTCGCCAATGGAGAAAAATAGAGTGGAGCATCCTAAATTTTGCAAGAGAGACAACATTGAAACAAATATCCAAGGAACTATTCTAGTTCCCTGGTCCCACAGTAGCTGTGAGGCCTCCTCTTGGCTAGGAGGATTTAATTGCACCACATTTTAAAAGTTATATTTTATCAAATAAAATGTTATGTCACACTGATTATTGTAACACTTTGAGATTCAAGGAACTACTCCAACCCAGCCACAGTGAGCTACGTTTTTATTTGCAGCTGGCATTCACTGAGGGCTTTCTATGTGCCAAGAAGTGTATTAAGCATTTTGCATGCATTTTTTCATTTATTCCTGACAATGAACTTACAATGAAGGTGGATTTAATTATCCCCATTTTATAGTTGAGGAGACTGATGATAAGAACAGGCAGATGGTAAGAGGCAGAGCCAGGACATAAACCTACTGGTGAAACCTGAAACAGTATAGTGACAAAGGAGTCTTCCACTTTCAACACATTTTGTTTTTCACACGGTACTGATCTCTACAGTATACCTGGTCTTCATTGCAGAGATGGGTCTAGATGTTCTACAGCTGCTAAGCATTTTAGGAAGATCTGTGCAAATAAAAAGTTAGAAAGCAGTCAGGTGCAGTCGCTCACATCTGTAATCACAACACTTTGGGAGGCTGAGGTGGGTGGATTATGAGGTCAGGGGTTTGAGACCCGGCTGGCCAACATGGTGAAACCCCACCTCTACTAAAAATATAAAAACTAGCCAGGTGTGGTGGCATGCACCTGTAGTCCCAGCTACTAGGGAGGCTGAGGCAGGAGAATTGCTTGAGCCTGGGAGGCAGAGGTTGCAGTAAGCCTAGACTACACCATTGCACTCCAGCCTGGGTGACAGAGCAAGACTCCATCTC
>NW_016107429.1:4444731-4461822 GCF_001604975.1 Cebus imitator | reverse complement strand
AGAAATGTAGACTATTGATACAGAAATACAGAAATTGTGCCAGGTACTCCCTGGATCTGCTATGGTTCCTAGTAGATGAAGCTGCCACAGAGCCATAAATGAAGCACTGGGATCTACTGTTCAATGCTTTGAGCCCTGGGAAGATAGTGTCACACAACTGAAAAGTAGTAAGAGTTGAACTTAAAAAAGTAACCTATGAAGCCATGATTTTTTAAAAATGTCTAATGTTTTAGAAGGCTCATAGTTTCCTCATAATTTCCAGAATATTAGATGTTTGCTGGTTGTGTATACAGTCATGCATCACTTGACTGGGGTGTAGGTTCTGAAAGATGAATCATTAGGTGATTTTTGTCATTGTGTGTAAATTATAGAGTATACTTACATAAGCCTAAATGGTATGATCTGCTATACACCTAGGTTATATGGCACAGCCTATTGTTCCCAGGTACAAACCTGTGTAGCATGTACTGTACTGAATACTGTAGGCAGTTGTACACAATGGTAAGTATTTGTGTAACATATCTAAATATTAAAAATGTACAATAAAATACAGTTATCTTATGGGATCATTGTATATGGGGCTTGTCATTGACCAAAACATCATTATGCAGTGTATGACTATATTCACATTTTAGCCTAGGTAGGGCTCATGTAGCAACACAATTGTACCCTTGAGAGCCCCAAAGAGAGAAACTTCTACCTAACCTAATCTCATAATGTTAGAGACAGCAATTTTTTTTTTCTTTCTAGAAAACAAATAGTTTCCATCATAAATGGACCATAATCCCTAGAGGTATTACCGTATCTTCATTCACACTATTTGATGAGCCAAAGGAAAGTATGTGTAGGCCATCACCAGCTCCCACTGGGGCACTCAGCCAGCTGTAATATCTAAACACAACCACTGTTCACAGTATCCTTCTGTCTTTTCAAAAACACATATTTGGCACCTACCATATGCTGGCCACTTAGCTATCAACCCTCAGTGTTTTACATTTTACAAATATATCTAAGCACTAAAAGTCATTTGGCCAGTGTAAAAATTTTAGACCTATGCTTTAATATGTATATGACTTGCCACTTAGTCAAATGAGTGCTCTGATGTGTAATTTGAACGGGGAAAGTGTGCCTTTTAGAATCAGAGGACACTCAACCATTGAAACTGGTTTTTTTCTCTCCCTTCCTCGTCTGTCCTTCCCGCAAACCTATCTCCAAGTCACCTTCTCTCATCCCTTCCACAGAAACACACACTTAATCATAGGCAAATCTGTAGTGTAGCTACTCACATGGCGACTTCATCATTAAGATATATCACTTCACAGCACCTATGGTGATAGTAGGATCCTCCCCTCTCACCCTTTGATTAATACTTGTTTAACATCTCTCACGCATGCCTACCCAAGAAACTCTTTCAGGGGAGGAAACAAAATTACACCCTCTTTAACAATGATCCAGCAGAGAAAACGAGATTGCCCCACACATTATAACTTCCATTCAGCAGAGCCACATGCTCTCTCTTGAGAAAGGATGGAAAATGAGCTGCCAACTAAAAACTCCTAAGAATGTCACAATTACAACTTTTCACTGGTGCTCCCAGTGACAGTACTTCTGACCTAAGACAGCTGAGGCACACAGGCTGTACTCCTAAGCCTGCTCATTAGCCTAATGAGGATGGAGTCAGGCAAAGAGTTAATCTGACTAATTTAATCAGCATGCCCTCTGATGTGTCTACTGGGAGAACTGCAAAGTGACGGAGACAAACACAGAAACACACAGTGGAAAGGGGATTTACTGAGCTGTACTTGTGATTAGGCAGAGTCACAGTTTGAAAACATAATGGAATCAAAGCTGGAAAGAACCTTAATGATTGCTTAAGCCAATCTCATCATTTTATAAGGTCTAGAGAGGTTAAGAAATCATTACAAACATAAAATGTATTGTAAAATGAGTAATAAATGAGAAAACATTTTATAAATTGTCCACTGCAACTATGTATGTATATTAGTTTCCCCCAAACAATATAGAATTTAGACAGTGGATACATTGTTATGTATTTTCATAAAACAAATATTATATGTAAGTTTCTTCTCCTTCTTCCAGATGTCTGATTGTTTAGCTATGTCAACACACTTCAAAATTCACTCATCTGATAAAGATATCATTTAAAATTATTAGTTTAAAAAATTATTCAAACTTTTTCTGTACTTGTAGACTCTAAAAAAATAAAGCATTGATGGGTGTTATTTGATGAATATAAATTTTAGTTTTACCCAAATTAAGGATTTTTAGTTAATACTTGGTGTGAATGATTTGTGCTTTTGATAAATGGTTTTCGATTTCTTAAAAGTTCCATCTTAAAATGAATAACATAAAATATCTATTTAATATTGGCAGTACTTCTGACAGCATGCCTTGATCTTACAATTAGAGATTAAACCACAATTACCCCTCACATTCAGTATTTCAGAGAGAGTTGATTGAGGGTTTTCTGGACAATGGAATGTCATTTGCATTGATTATTTCATTATATTAATTTTCTCATCACTTTTCCTTTTTCTTTTTTTTTTCATTTGAACACTATTAGGGAAGGTTTTTTTACAGGCTCAAGCCTAAAGGGATATAAAAGAAAATGAATAGAGTTTTTCCTGTTAAAGACAAGCAAGGAAGGAAGGAAGAGAGGAAGAAAGGAAGAGAGGAAGAAGGAAAGAGAAAGAGAAACAGAGATAGAGAGAGAAAGAAAAAGAAAGATGAAAAGAAAGAGGAAATAAGAAGAAAGGCTTATGAGGCTACTAAGCCTCATGGCTATAAATTGGTTCTGTTCTTTTTTCCTTGATGGTAGTTTGTAGAATTAACATAATATGGGAAAATTTATATTTTGAGATTCTTTTTAAAAAAATGGATCTTTTGTAATATCCCTTCTATTTGAATGATATTGCCAGTATTGCAACCATCAGACCAGACACTGCATAATACTTCTTTTTTGTAAGTTTCCTTAAAAATAATTCTCTATTTTCAATTATTAATGGAGATCTGATTATGCCTACTAAGTATAAAGTTCATGCTCTTGCAGGAGACAGACATTAAATTCATTAAATAAATATGACTATAAAATACAAATGCAATAAAGAAAAAGAATGGTGTTCTATGATAGAAGAAAAAAAGGATAACCCATTTGTAAGTGTCATCAGGGAAGGCCTCTCTGAGAATTGAAAGAGCAGAGACAAGTTAGGTGAGAAGAGAAGAGGGACCAGGCAAAAGTAAGAGTATGCAAAAGATTCTGAAGCAGGAAAGACCTTGGTGAATTCAAGGACTATCAGTCAAGGTCAGCATAGCTGGAATAAAGGAAAAAGTGGCCCAGGATGACCTTGGAGAGGTGGCAGTGTCCATATGGGAGAAGGTTGAAGAGTGAATGGGGAACTTGATATAGAATGGTGAAGGAAGGAATGCAGGATCAAATTCCTCTGCCCCCTTTCAAATACTCATTATAAAATGACAAAGTAATTTTTTATAAAAGGCATAAATCCCCAGAACAAAGAAAGATGCAGGTGAAACAATAGAATCTTTAGAGTTTGAAAAGCATGTTAAAAGTGGTTTTATCAAATCTGAGACAGGCCACAGCGCAGAAAGCTGAGAAGTTACCCAGTTTACCAAGTCACCTGGTAAAATGGGGGAAGGGCAAGGCTAAAAACAAAAGGACTGGTTAAAATGCCATTCAAGGAACGCTTAAACTGTACCGGTCAGGAAGGAATGTAATACAGAGAATTAGCAGCCTAATTGGAAAGACTGGAGCAGCACAGGTCAGGGAAAGCCATGGCTATTCCTGAGACTTGTCACCTATGAGTCAGGAAGTTGCAAGAACTTCAGAAAATTTCAGAGATGACTATAGCTATCTGAAGCATCATAGCAGGAGATTTGCAAATAAACATGCTGAGACTGTTGTAACATTTAATGTTTACTGAAATCTGCAATATTGCCTACTGCTGCTAAAGGCAATAATATGGTTTGTGCCTTTCTTATGCCTTCCAAATCTTGAGGTGTGCCTCTCATTGCCAGACTTCAATCCAGAACATGAGCAGCAAATGACTCTGGGAACACTGTTCCTGGTCTTCCAGTCCCTGAATTATGAGAAGGTATGGAAGAGACACAATGGCAGGAGAAGCAGGAGTAAAGGAGCTGAGCTGCCATCTGTCAGGGCAGCGGAGAGGACCTCCTGGACCCCATTCCTCATCTGTCCAACTGGGTAATTGCCCCTACCTGGTGCAGGCTGGTGAGGTATAAGACAGATGATGTCTAGACTGAAGGACTAAACTCAGTTGATGGCAGAGATATAGTTCTTAAAACAGGGCAGCTAAGAGAAGATGAACATATTAAGTGTTTAGATCTTCTAGCTCTCTTTTCCCATTAACTCCTGTAGGTATTAGCCAGGTTTTTACCCTCTGGGCCAGATATTGGAAGAGCTTTTCCTAGAGAATATTACTAACCCAAGAGAAAACACCTGAGAAATACAGGTATCTTTCTCCAAAAAAAGACCATGTCAAATTACTTTTAGAGAAGCCTATAGTGCAAAACCTACTCATGGGTATAAATCTTTAAACAACTATTTAATGCCCTATATTGGATATAAGCCAAGTATCACCATCATTTGAGAAAGGCAACAGGTATGAATATCAGAGCCCAAAACAAAACTCATGGAATACAGAGGCCATAGGGTTGACAGGAAAAAATCAAAAAGGAAAACTACTATTAAGTATCACCAGAGAGGAAAAGGAATATTGAAACACAAATAGGATGCTCTTTAGGGGCTGGGGTTGGGGGGAATTAAATATGACAGCAGAACCAAAAATCTTAATAGAAATTTTAGAAAATAGTTACAAAAATATTTCAGAAATTGGAGTGAAAAGACAGATTAAAATTTAAGAGAAAAAAGATGTTTCAAATAATAGAAACCATAAACAAGAAAGAAATGAAGAAATTATAAGAGGAGGAAGAGAAAGTATAGTAGGAATAATTCAAGATAATATACCAGAAATGAAGGATATTACACTCAACTCAAGAAAAAAAAAAAAACATAGACCCACACCAAGCTACATTAAAACACTGGGGACAAAAAGAAAATCTTACAAACTTTTAAGAAACAAACCCAGCACTTATGTAAGAGATTGAAAACCCTTTCTGGAAAACACACACACACACACACACACACACACACACACACACACACACATTATAAATATTTTAGACTTTTGGGGCCATACAGTATCTGTCAAAACTACCCAGCTCTGCTCCTGTAGCATGAAAGACAACAATAGAAAGCATGTAAATTAATGAGCCTGGCTGTGTTCTAATAAAGCTTTATTAATAGAAATAGACATTGGGCTGGATTTGTCCTGTGGGCAGTAGTTTGCTAACCTCTGACTTATATAAAGAATCAAGAATCAGAATGGCGCCAGACTTTACAATAAACAGGCTGAAGACTAGATGACTTGCTCAATATTGATAAAATTCTGACAGAAACTTATCTTTAACTTATCATTCTATTCCCAGTCATATCATCAAACAAACATGAGCGGTGACTATTTCCCTTTACCTCCCATTGACCTTTCCTCGGGAAGCTAATCAACAGTAGACTTTATCAAAATCAGAAAACAAAGACATTGGATCATAAAACTAGAAATTAGTTTCCATTTCTTGGATCTGCAGATTATGTCAAAGCAAAACACAAAGTCTTCAAGTCACTCAGTAGAGAGGACAAGTGCTCTAGATCGAAGCAGATCATTCAACTCTGGTAGAAACTGCTTTAAGATGATAAAATTGGAGCAACATCAGCAAGATGGCCAAGAAGAATCCCCTAGAGCTTGACCTCCCAGCAAAGACAGCCAAAACAACAAATAAACAACTAGATTTTAATGAAAATAGCAAAAGGAGAGTGCCACAGTTCATCAGAGTAGTAACAGAAACCCTGATGAGCACAGAAACTCAGATGAGCACACAAACTCAGAATAACTTCAGATTGAACAAAAGAAAACACCTGGGCCTCCAGCATCCCATCCCCCAGCTGGGATCAGCTGGAACCAGAAGGATCCTCTCCCTGCAGGAAAAAGGTAAGCAAGAGAGTCCCAGCAGACCCATCAACACCTGGAACACCTGCAATTCTCTCCACTGTGGTCCCATGCAGTCCTCATAGATACTAAACCCAGAGAGAGCTGCCTGGAGTCTACATAGCTGGGCTCCTTCAGAGAAACAGCCAACACTGTGCCCCAGTCCCTGTGGCCATGTGGCTACTCTGCTACGCCATCTTGGAACTGAAACTGCTACTGGAATATGTCCTGCTCTGGGGGCAAGTGCTCACGGTATCCCTTCATCCCTGAGGCTAAGTTGCCATTGAACCAGCCCCACTCAATGGCCCAACAATTCCAAACTGAGCTACAACCAGCTGTTACACGCTTCCATGTGTGACCAACTAGGGGTGTAGCCAGTCCACTTACCCCTCTCAGAGTGCCCAGGTGCAGCCTGCCTGCTCAGGCCAAAGCTGAAGCTGCACACTCCTTCCTAGGGAAATGGTGCCTTGGCAGAGCTACTCCATCTACCCATCTCAGTTGCTGCTGCACCTTACACTTGGGAGCTGGCACTAAAGCTGCCCATTCTCTCTGAAAGAAACGGTACCTTGGCAGAGTAACTGCATCTACCTCTCCCAGTTGCTGTGGCACCCTGCCTCTTAGGGAGCTAAGCTAAAGCCGCACACTGCCTCTTGGAGATATGATGTCACATCAGACCTGCTTCAAATGCCTCTCCTAGTCACTCTCCTAGTCACTCCCCCTGTGCTGGAGCTGAAACAGTAGATCGGCCATCCTGGAAAAATGGTGCCTTGGCTACCCAGAGCAGTCATAACTTTCTGTGCCAGAGCTGAAACAATATCCTGCTTTCTGAGAAAGCATCACCTTCACTGCCCAGAGCAGTCACACTTCCCCAGTGGCTAAATTGAAGCAGTGCCTTAAATCCCTGTGAAAGAGGGCCTGGGCCATTTAGAATAGTCACGCCTTCTGGGGCTGAGCTGAAGCAGCACATTCTCCCCTGGGGAAGCAGTGCATTGGCCAAACTGAGCAGCTGCACATCCCAGGGCTGAGCTGACATAGTACTATGCGTTCCAGGGAGACACAGAAGTAGCTAAGCCAAGTACCCCACCCTCAGGCCTAACAACTCTAATATTCTGCTTCCCTGGAGCTGGACTAGTTCCCTAGAGTCTAAACTGCTAAGACACCCTCCTCCCCAGAGGATGGACTCATCACTGTGTTATTCCGTGCCACCCAGCACCCAAACAACAGGTGAGTTCCACCATTCTTGGATACTTGTACCTGGATTCACAATATGAAATACAGCCAAGCCCTGCCATCTCAAGGGCTAAAGGCATGACTACACAGTGTCTCATCCTCTGGGATCCAAGTTGCCACTGAGCCCTATTGGCTCAGGTTCCCAAATTGCAGCCATGCTCTGGTCTCTGGGCTCAAACATCCAGAGCACCCCTTGTTACTCAGAGTTAGACCAATGCTATGCCATGTCCCTCAGGGGTAGAATCACAACTGGGCCCCGGGGCCCATGCTGCTAGGGAGTGCCTCAGAGTCACAGGTCCTGGCTGTGGGCAACCTATATCCAACCCTGACACAGAAAGAAAAGCTATGCCCCAAGACTCTGGGACCACAATATGTGAGACCCTGAGCCTAGGGCCCCAGGCCCACAGATGCTCTGGGCACATGCATCTGGAACCCAGAACTACTGTAGCTGCTTGTAGGCCATGTCAGACCTGACAACAAGAAGGATCTCTACAGCTCATTGCAGAGAAAATTAGAATAGGTCCTTGCTCCTGAGGATGTTAACAACCTATGCCACTGCTACAGTTTCCAAAATTCTACAGCCTAGGCCACTGAAGTACTTACAGTTACTGCTTATGTCAAACACAGCTAAAAAAGCTGCATGGAGACTATACCACTGTATATATCTGGAAGCAGAGTTACCACATCCTTTTCAAACAGCACACTAAGATCCATTTGCAGGTGAAAGGCTTTCCTTATGAAAGCCACTCTAGAAATCTGGAAAAGGCTATTGTTCTACCAGATTCACAGGTATCAATGCAGGAACAGAAAAAACTTGAAAAAGCAAAAACAACAACAACAAAAAACAAACAAAGAAAAACAGCACCAAAGGAACACCGTAACTCTCTAGTAGCAGATCCTGATGAAAAGGAAATTTTTGAATTGCCAGAAAAGGAATTCAAAATAATAATTGTAAGAAGATTCAGTGGGATACAAGAACATATAGACAATTCAATGAAATCAGGAAAACACTTTACAATATGAATGAGAAATTTAACAAAAAACATGTATCACTGAAAAGAAACAAACAGAAATCCTACAGTTGAATAATGCAATAAATGAAACTAAAATAAGGAGCTTCAACAGTAGATTTGAACAAACAGAAGAATCTCTGAATATGAAGAAAGGTCATTTGAAATGATCTAGCCAGAGATTTTTTAGAAATAAGAATAATGAAAAAGTGAAGAAAACAACACTTATGGGACATTATTAAGTAAAAAATATTTAAGTTTTGGTAGTTACTGAAAGAGAAGATATAAAAGTAGGCATAGAACATCTATTAAATAAAATAGTAGCTGAAAACATTCCAAGTCTTGGGAGAGATAAGGACATTCGGATTCAGAAAGCTCAAAGTCCCCAGATAGAGTCAACCTAATAAGGTCCTTTCTGAGGCATGTTATAGTCAAATTGTCAAAATTAAAAAACAAAAAGAAGATTCTAAAAACAGCAAAAGAAAAGCATCAAGTTACATATAAGAAAGCTGCAATTAAACTAACAGCAAATTTCTCAGCAGAAATCTTCGATATCAGGAGAGAATAAGATGATATGATCCAAGTGCTGAAAAAAAAATTTTCAAAAAGACTATGCCCAGCAAAGCTATCCTTCAAAATAACTGACAAAGTTTTTCCCAGACAATGAAAAACTGAGAGAATTCATAACCACTACACTAACTTTACAAGAAATGTCCAAGAGAATCCTAAATATGGAAGCCAAAAGACAATTATCACTATCATGAAAACACACAAAAGTATAAAACTCACTGGTACAGCAGATACATAAAGGAGAAAGAGAAAACAGTAAAACCTGATAACTACAGAAAATCACCAAACTGCAATGATAAGTAATAAGATATAAAGAAAGAAACAAAGAACATATAAAACAACCAGACTAACAATTAACAAATTGACAGAAGTAAACCCTCACCAATCAATAACACCCTTTAATGTAAATGGATTAAATTCCTCACTTAAAAGATATAGACTGGAAAAATTGATATTTTTTAAAACATATTTTTTGGCTGGGCATGGTGACTCATGCCAGTAATTCCAGCACTTCAGGAGGTTGAGATGGGCAAATTACTTGAGCTTGGGCATTCAAGACTAGCCTGGACAACATCGTCAAACCTCATCTTTACAAAAAATACAAAAATTAGCCAGGCATAATGGCATGTACCTGTGTTCCCAGCTACTTGGGAGACAGGTGGGAGGACCGCTTGAGCCCTAGAGGTGGAGGTTGCAGTAAGTGGAGATTGTGCCGCTGCACTCCAGCCTGGGTGACAGAGAGCTTTTCTCAAAAATAAAAAAAATTAAAATTAAAAATTAAGAAAAATAAAAGTCTCAAAAAAAAAAAATTCCCAACTGTATCCTGCCCATAAGAAACTCACTTCACCTATACATACATAGACTGATAGTGAAGAAATAGAAAAAATATTCTATGCAAATGGAAAACAAAAGCAAGGAGAACGACTTATACTTACATCAGATAAAACAAACTTTAAGTTAAAAACTGTAAAAAGAGACAAAGAAGGTTATTATATAATGATAAAAAGATCAATACAGCAAAGCATAACAATTGTAAATTTGTATGCACCCAACATCAAAGGACCCAGTTACATAAAGCAAATATTAGATCTATATAAAGAGAAAGATAGATTCTAATGCAATAATTGTTGGAGATTGCAACACCCCACTCTCAGCATTGAACAGATAATCTAGGCAAAAACCCAGAAGGAAACATTGGATTTAATATATACATTAGATCAAATGGACATAACAGACATTTAAATAACTTTTCATCCAGTGGTTACAGAATACATTCTTTTCATCAGCTCATGAAAACCCTCCAGGTTAGATCACATCTTAGGCCACCAAAACAAGTCTCAGCAGATTTAAAGGAACTGAAATCATATCAAGTATCTTTTCAGACCACAATGGAATAAAACTAGAAATCAATAACAAGAGGAATTTTTGACATTGTATAAACACATGGAAATAAAACAACATGCTTCTGAACAACAAATGAGGCAATGAAAAAGTTAATAAGAAAATTTAAAAATTATTGAAACAAATGAAAATAGAAACACAAATTGCCAAGCCTATGGGATACAAAAAAATAAATATTAAGAGATAAGTCTATAGCAATATACTCCTATATCACAAAAGGGAAAGATTTCAAATGAATGAACAGATGATGTAGCTTAAGGAGTAGAAAAGCAAGAACAAATCAAATCCAAAATTAATAGGAGGAAATAAATAACAAATATCAGAGCAGAAATAAACAAAATTGAGACTTAAACAGCACAGAAAATTTTTTTAGATTGGTTTTCTGAAAATATAAAAAAAATTGTTAAATCATAGACTAGACTACCCCAAAATAAAAAAGACCCAAATAAATAAACCAGAAACAAATAAAAGGAGAAATTTAAACTAATGCTGTAGATATATAAAGGATCATTAGACACCATTACAAGCAACTATACACCAACAAACTGGAAAACCTAGTAGGAATAAATAAATTTCTGGATGCATAAAACCTACCAAGATTGAACCATGAAGAAACAGAAAATCTGAAAAGATTGATTCTGAGTAACAAGATTTAATTGATAATAAAAAGTCTTCTGTAGAAGAAAAGCTGAGGACCTAATGGTTTTACTGCTGAATTCTACCAAACTTTTAAGGAAGAACTAATACACATTCTTCTCAAATCCTTCCAGAAAATTAAAGAGGAGATAATTCTTTCAAACTCATTCTACAAAGCCAGTTTTACCCTGATTGCAGAACCAGACAAAGATACAACAATAAAAATAGAAAACTACTGATGAAGAAATAACCCTGATGAACACAGATGCAAAAGTTCTCAACAAAATAGTAACAAACTGAATCCAACAGAACATCAAAAAGTTAAGATGCCATGATCAAGTATGATTTATCTCAGACATGCAAAGATGGCTCAATTTATGCAAATCAATAAACATGATATATCAACAGAATCAAGGACAAAAATCATATAATCATCTCAACAGACGCAGAGAAAGCTTTTGATAAAATTCAACATCCCTTCATGATAAAAACGTCAACAAAGTAGGTATACAAGGAACATACATAAACACCATAAAGGCCATATATGACAAACCCACAGTTAACATCATACTGAAGAAGGAAAAGCTTTCATGCTAAAACAAGACAAGGATCTCCATTTCACCACTCTAATTCGGTACGGTAATAGAAGTCCTAGCCAGAGTAATTAGCCAAAGAAAAGAAAATAAATAGCATCCAAATTGGAAAAGAGAAAGTCAAATTTTCTCACTTTGCAGATAATATGATTTTATATATAGAAAACGCTAAAAACTACACCAAAAGCTCCTAGAACTGATAAACAAATTCAGTAAGGTTGAAGGATACAAAATCAACATACAAAAAAAGATAGCATTTTTATACACTAACAGCAAACTAGCAGGGAAAAAAAAAAAGAAATCTCAGTTACAATACCTAAAAAATTTTAATAAAATATCTACAAATAAATTTAACCAAGGAGATGAAAAATCTCTGCCTGGAAAACTATAAAACACTGATGAAAGAAATTGAAGAGAATGCACAAGAATGAAAGACATCTCATGTTCATAGATTAGAATAATATTGTAAAAAATGGCCACACTGCCAAAAATTATCTACACAGTTAATACAATCTCTATCAAAATACCAATGATACTTTTCAAAGAAATACTTTCAAAAATTCAAAAGGAGCCAAAAAAGACCCTAAATAGCCAAAGCAATTCTGAGCAAAACTACTCCAACAGTAACAATAGCTAGCGGCATGACAATATGTGACTTCAAAATATACTACAAGGTTATAGTAATCAAAACAGCATGGTACTGGCATAAAAACAGACACATACACCAATGAAACAGAATAGGATGCCCAGAAATAAAATCCATGTATTTACAGACAACTGATTTTTGACAAAGTCACCAAAAACATTAAATGGAGAAAGATTAGTCTAATAAATGGTGCTGGGAAAACTGGGTATCCACATGCAGAAAACTGAAACTAGACCACTATCTTTCATCATATACAAAATAAACTCAAACAGATTAAAACCTAATAGTAAGATGCAAAACTATAATACTACTATAAGGTAACATAGGGGAAACACTTCAGAGCATTGGTCTGGGCAAAGATTTTTTGGATAACATCTCAAAAGCACAGGCAACAAAGGTAAAAATGGATAAATGAGATTCCATCAAAATTCAAATTTCTACAGAGCAAAGGTCAATAGAGTGAAGAGACAACCAGCAGAATGGGAGAAAACATTTCCAAACCATTCATCCCACAAGCAATTAATATCCAGAATATACAAGGAACTCAAACAACTCAATAGCAAAAAACAAGCAACCAAAAGACCCACAAATAAATAAATTTTAAAATGGGCCAATGAACTAACTAGAGATCTCTCAAAAGAAGATATACAAATGGCCAACAGGTACATGAAAAAATGTTTAATATTACTAATTATCAGGGAAATACAAATCAAAACCACAATGAGATATCATGTGGCTTCTGGACTTCTTTGTAATTTTTTAACTGCCATTTCAATCTCACTGCTTGTTATTGGTCTGTTCAGGGTACCTAATTCTTCCTAAGTTAGAAGGGTTGTACTTTTCCTGGAACTTATCCATCTATTCTAGGTTTTCTACTTTATGTTGTGTTCATAGTAGTCTTCAATGATGTTCTGTATTTTAGTGGTGTCAGTTGTAATATCTCCTGTTTCTTTTCTTAGTGAGAGTATTTGGATTTTCTCTCTTCTTTTATTGGTTAATCTTGCTAATGGTCTAGCAATTATATTTATCTTTTCAAAGAACCAGCTTTTTGTTTCATTTATCTTGTATTTTGTTGCTGTTGTTTCAATTTTATTTAGTTCTGCTCTGGTCTTGGTTATTTTCCTTCTTCGGCTGGGTTTGGGTTTGGTTTGTTCTTGTTTCTCTAGTTCGTTGAGGTGTGACCTTAGAATGTGTTTGTGCTCTTTTGGTGTTCTTGATGTAGGCATTTAGGCCTATGAAATTTCTTCTTAGCCACCGCCATTGCTGTATCCCAGAGGTTTTGGTAGGTTGTGTCATTATTGTTTGGTTTGAAGCATTTTTAAATTTCCATCTTTTGTTTTTGACTCAATCTTCCTTCAGGGGCAGGTTATTTAATTTCCATATATTTGCATTGTTTTGAGGATTCCTTTTGGAGTTGATGTCAGTGCCCTGAGATCAACTTTCAGTTTTATTTCAGTGGCCTGAAAGAGTGCTTGATATAATTTCAATTTTCTTAAATTTATTGAGGCTCATTTTATGACATATCATGTGATCTGTCTTGGAGACAGTTCCATGCGCTGTTGAATAGAATGTGTATTCTGTGGTTGTTGGACAAAATGTTCTCTATATATCTGTTAAGTCTATTTATGCCAAGGTATATTTTAAATCCATTGTTTCTTTCTTGACTTTGTCTTGATAACCTGTCTAGTGCTCTCAGTGGAGTACTGAAGTCCTCCGCTACTATTGTTTTGCTGTCTATATCATTTCTTAGGTCTATTAGTAATTGTTTTATAAATTTGGAGGCTCCAGGGTTAGCTGCATATATGTTTAGGATTGTGATATTTTTCTGTTAGACAAGGCCTTTTGCCATTATATAGTGTCCCTTTTTGTGTCTTTTAAGTGTTGTTGCTTTAAAGTTTGTTTTGTCTGGTATAAGAATAGCTACCCCTGCTCACATTTGATATCCATTTGCATGAAATGCCTTTTTCCCCGCCCTTTACTTTATGTGAGTCCTTATGTGTTAAAGTCTTCTGAAAACAACAGGTAGTTGGTTGGTGAGTTCTTATCCACTCTGTGGTTCCTTATCTTTTAAGTGGAGTATCTAGGCCATTTACATTCAATGTTACCCTGGGAATTTTTCCTCAATTATTCCCCCAAATATGGTTCCCAAGCTTTCAGAATTCTCTTCTTCCTCAGGAACACCAATTATTCTTAGGTTTGCTTGTTTAACATAATCCCAGACTTCTTGTAGACTTTGCTTGTATTTTCTTATTCTTTTTTGTCTTGTTGGATTGGGTTAATTAGAAGACCTTGTCTTTGGGCTCTGAATTTCTTTCTTCTACTTGTTCAATTCTATTGCTGGGACTTTCCAGCATTTTGCATTCCCATAAGTATGTCCAGTGTTTCCTGAATTTTTGATTATTTTTTCTTTAATCCATTTCTTTGAATATTTTCCCCTTCACTTCTTGCATCATTTTTTGGACTACCTTGCATTGGGCTTTGCCTTTCTCTGGTGCCTCCCTGATTGGCTTAATAACTAACTTCCTGTGTTGTTTTTCCAGGTAAATCAGGTATTTCTTCTTGTTTTGGGTCCATTGCTGGTGAACTAGTGTAATCCTTTGGGGGGTGTTAAAGAGTCTTTTGTCATATTATCAGGGTTGGTTTTCTGGTTCCTTCTCATTTGAGTAAGCTCTGTCAGAGGAAAGGTCTAGGGCTGAAGGCTGTTCAGATTCTTTTGTCCCACAGGGTGTTCCCTTGATGTAGTTCTCTCCCCCTTTTCCTATGGATGTGGCTTCCTGTTAGCTGAATTGCAGTGATTGTTGTCTCTCTTCTAGGTCTAGCCATCCAGCAAGTCTACCCAGCTCCAGGCTGGTACTAGGGGTTGTCTGCGCAGAGTCCTGTGATGTGAGCCATCTATGAGTCTCTCAGCTGTGGACGCCAGTGCCTATTCCGGTGGAGGCAGCAGGGGTGGGAAATACTCTGAATGTTCTTAGCTGTTGGCTATTTTTGTGCTGGTTGTCCTCCTCCCAGGAGGCGGTGCTTTCCAGAGAGCATCAGTTATGGTATATGGAGAGGGACCAGTGGTGGACAGAGCCCAAGATTATATGTCCTTTGTCTTCCACTATCAGGGTGGGTAGGGAAGGACCATCAGCTGGAGGCAGGGCTAGGCATGTCTTAGCTAAGACTCTCCTTGGGCAGGTCTAGCTTCAGCTGCTGTGGGGGATAAGAGTGGGAGTCCCAGGTCACTGGAGTTGTGTATCTGGGAGGATTATGGCTGCCACTGCTGAGACATGCAGGTTGTCAGGGAAGTGGGGGAAAGCCAGCAGTCATAGGCCTCACCCAGCTCCCATGCAAACCAAAGAGCTGGTCTCATTCCCTCCATCCCACCCCCAGCCCCCACAGCAGCCCTAAGTCTGTTTCTAGGTGGTGGGCAAGCTAGGCTTGAAAACTTGCCCCAGGCTACTCACCTCCCAGCTGTGAAAGAAAAGGTCTTGGGTTCTTTCCCCAACTATGGAGTCTACACAATGAATTTGCGCTCTCTCCCCTGAGTTCTGGCCAGGAGGATTCTCACCCTGTTCAAATTGTTACACAGTTCAACTAGAGATTTCCTTCTCCCTGTGGAGTTTTATCACCCACATCTCTGGTCACCCTCCCGATGGATCTTTGTGGTGCCAGGCAAGAATGCTCTGCTTGGGGACCCAGAGAGCTCCAAGGGCCTTTCTGCTGCTTCTTCTACCCCTTTATTCTGCTCAGCATTCTAAATTGACTCAGTTCCAGGTAAGGTCAGAAACTTCTGCCAACAGACCTTCAGTTTTTCCAGTGGGGGTGTGGAGTTTTTCCAGTGGGAAAGGAGGTCTGCAAACAGACCTTCAGTTTTTCCAGTGGGAAAGGAGGCTGTCCCTTTCCCACTTCCACAGTTGGGGCACTCACAGTATTTGGGGCGTCTTCCAGTTCCTGAAGGTGCAGTCTGCTTCCTTAAGAGGGTCTGTGAATCCTCTTGAGGTTGCTGTTATATTTTCGCAGTTGATCTGAAGCTAAAATTCACAATTCAAGCCTCCACACGCTGCTCTGTCCAGAGCTACAATCCAGTTCTGCCTCCCATCCACCATGATCCAATATACCCTTGTAACAAACAAACCTGCACATGTACTCCTTGAATTTAATAATAAAACTTTAAGAAAACAAGCCTTGTAGAACACTGACTTTTTAAACTATGCACATGTATAAACTTTGATTTTTAAAAACACTTTAAGAGTAAAAAATAGTTTTCCATTGCCAGGAAAATAACCAATGGCATATTTAATCAATGGATTTTGTGTGTCGCTCTTAAGGTAATAAAATGGAGCTTTCATGTTTCAAGATGAAAAAATATCAATAGCAATGCTAAATAAAACAACAAAGCAAATTGGAAAGAGATGTAGAGTGTGGTCGGCTCTACTGAAAGTTTAAAAACATGAAATGCAATACTATATTTCTACATAAATATGTACTAATAAGATCCTGCATGGGAAAAATGAACAACCATTTCAGAATGTGGTTGCTTCTTGGAGAGAGGACAATGAGTGGTCTATGAAGTGTTTCCATGACGGGATGTTTTATTTCTCTAAAAATACTAAGCAAATGAGATGAAGTAATGCAGTTAGATAAACCAGGAAGGAAAAGTTAAAGAGGCAAGAAAGAGAAATGTAAACATGAAAAACAATGAAAACTTTTATATCAAAAATATTTTCCTCTGACAACATTCAATCTTTCCAAGTAGGCTTTTTTCACTTCTTCCTCTCTGTTTTGTTTTTTCCATCAGCATTCCAACACGCTCTTGCAGTGACTGTTTCTACCTACAGTGAAGTTCCTGTTCAGTCAAGCTGACTGGAAGGGTTTGTTATACTTGGGGCCTCCGTTTTCTTCCCTCCCATCCACTTTTTAAAGTT
>NW_016107429.1:4433616-4444686 GCF_001604975.1 Cebus imitator | reverse complement strand
TGAGTAACAAAACTTCAATAGGAGGAATTCAGAGTAAAATATGATGTTATCAATTATAATTGTTTCCTACCCCCGCCCACGATGCTGTCACATCTTTGGAGAGATGAAGCTATAATTAACTACACTGTGAGATTTGAAGGACAATTTTATTATTGAACATAATGAAGAATCAGGAAGTAGCTGTTTCCAGGTTTGGTTTAGTCATGCAACCCAATGCCATCAGGAGCCAGCCTGCTTCTACACTAGCATCCTCAGATCATTGATTCGGTCCTCAGATTTGCGCCTGCGTAGTAGTCCCATGGGAGTTACCACAGTTCCCAATATCTAGGTGAAGAAAAGAGTTGTTTCTTCCCACGCAACTCTCTTTTATTACAGAGGAGATTTCTTTTGGGTTGCAGACGACCGACTTATTTTATTCTCATGTGACAGAGACAGTGAGCACTCTCCAGGTTCTCTTTTTTAAGGGCATCAATCCCATTCAGAGGGTTTGGTCTTCGTGACCTAATTCCCTCCCAAAGGCCCACCTCTCAATGCCATTACACTAGGGGGTTAGAACTGCAACACATGAGTTTGGGGATGACACAAACATTCCATCCATTGCATGTATGCAGTGTATGTATGCACTCCTCCAGATCACATTCACCAGGTTGGGTCATGTGCCCATGCTACCAATACAAGGAAAAATAGAAAAAGGAAAGCTGGGATTTTCCGTCTCCAGAGTAGGAGGCAGCTTCTCCTAGTAAGTAAGTGGGGTGTGGAATAGCTGTTGGATAGGCAAACTGATTAAAAGTGACTACACTCAATTTGAGTCCCACAGAATATCCACTACAATACCCAGAAAAGGGCGTAGCAGTGACCAGTGGACACAGCCATATTCATTTGAAGTGATTGCAATGCCTACCAGACGTAGCATTGCCCAGAAGAAAAGGCAGTACCAAATGGAAGCATCAATGGTTCCTGGTGGACACAATGATGCCCAAAAGATACAGCACAGTCAAGCACAGGGAGAAGTTATAGCTGTACTGTCCAATATGATAGCCATTGTCCACATGTGGCTAAACTAAAATTAAACAAAATTTAACATTCAGTTCTTCTGTCACACTAACCACATTTTAAGTGAGCCACCTGTGGCTAATGGCTACCCTCTTGGATACTATAGATCAAGGACAGTTCCATCTTTACAGAAAGTTTAGTAGACAGCACTAGGCTAGAGCAAGGGAAGAACTTCTTAAATGACAAATCCACATGTGTAGAAATAAGATTAAATCATAGCTTATCTACTGCATCTTCAGGGATGCCTGGAGCCATGGTACAGACCCTGGGCCAAAATAGGGATAAAATGTACTAGCTAATGATTTGCAATGTGCTGTTTAAAGCTTGGAATTTCCCCCAGAGGCACTGGATGCCAGCTTGTCTACATTGCTTGGTGAAAATGTATAGACTGATGGTCCTTACCTGGTTTACTTAGCCACTCAGCTTGATGTTAGCTGTTTGATTAGAAGAATAAAAGACAACTCAGTAAAGTTGTTTCTCACCTTGCCCAAGACAGATATCTTATTCTCACATTGGTGGATCATGATCCTGAGACAGAGCATAGTCTGTACAACTGAGAGAGGACGACACTGGGCTCAGGTGTTCCTGGCCGTCATAATGTTGCCGTAAGCTTTCTTGTGTATCCTTCACCTATAATAAATCTTTCATAAGTATTCCTTGTTAGAGTCCTGTGAATCCTTTCAATTACCTGACCCCAGGTAATTGCAGCACACCATGGTGGCCAATCAGGACTGGTCATTAACACATACAAAACACCCTCAGGCACTGCTAGAAATAACTAGGCTGAACTTGACAAAGCTCTGAAAGTCCTGCTCTATCAGCTATAAGCAAAAACACCATGATTTACTTATGAATTTGTTGTTCTTGTTCACTCTTATACGTAGAAAGAGTTTTAAATGAAGTGCTGTAGTTTGACATGAACATAAGAGAGATTATCTGTGTTCAATCCATGGGAAAATGAGATTATCGCTTAAACTTCAGTTTTCTCTTTTGTAAAATGAAAAATATTACATAGTTCACATTATAGGTCTGTTTAAGGGTTAATTTAGTACATGCAAAAAGCAATGAAGCAAATATTAAGTACTCCATAAATGTGAGCTCTTGTTATTACTCTCCCCAAGTAAAGATTTCTGCCAAATATGAACACTTATAAGAAAGTTTGGTAGCGTATTGCCTTAATGATCTTATTATCTGTCTTAGATTTTTAAAATTTTATCCAGTAACAATGTCACAATTATCTTCCAATTTTACATTTATTTTCCCTTAAATGGTATTTTATATAAACACATACTGTACCTAAATAGAGTGCCGCATCTTCCAACCCTAAATATAGTAAATATTTTCATTTTCTTTGTTGATGAGCTTAGTTTTATTGAAAATTCTCTATTTTTATTCTATGCACAGCACTTGCTCAGTGGGAAAATTATGAATGTAATTGTTAGGCCACTAACTCAAATTTATTTCCCTGGTGGTTAATCATGGTTTCCAATCCCAACTGTATGAAGAGCTTTCCAGGAGTTTTCTGGTATAAACCTCTTTTTTTAGAGAGATCTCATAGCTAGTAAATGATAGAACTGGGGCTCAAATCCAGTCAGACCCATACAAATGCTGAAGTTGTAAGAATATACAGAATGAGGGGTTCCCCCTCTCGGCTTTCGAAACCTCCTCCCTCTGTCTCTGTACAGGGGAGCTTCTTTCTTCTCCCTTCCTTCTTGCCCCTTGCCTATTAAATTCTCTGCTCCTTAAAACAAAACATACATATATATATAATGATACATTACATTTTTAGAGAGCATATCCTTTTTGATAGAATAACAGATTGTGAAGAGACACAGAAAAACCTTTTTAATTACTTAGACTAATTTATAGGGCAATCCTTCAAAAGAGGCAAAAGTGTATAACATATTCTTCCTACCATTAAAGAATTTAGACATTGTACTCAAGGTTCTTTTAAGTCACATGAACAGAAACCCATTCAATAACTCAAATGAAATGATGATTTATTCTAAGGCTGTTTCAAAGAAAGAAAAGGAAGTATGCCTGAGCCATGCAGTTCTGATTTCACTAGATTGTAAAGTAAAACAGTGTTAAGGACTGAGGCAGGCACTTAATCTTTCCTGCTTGGGAAGAATTCTCTAATCTCGACCTTCTTTGGATTCTTTGCTCTGAATGTCTTTCTGTTTCACCTGGTTTCCTCTGCTGGCGTATCTGAAAATGGCCCAATGCAGTCTGACTCTTAACTCTGGAGTTCAGCACTTTGTGCTACCAGCATGTGTCTCCCTCACCATTGCAGTCAGTTGCACTGTTTGCCCTTGGCCAAGAAATTTATCTGCTGTCAATGGTTTGGCAGGAGGTTTGTGAGCACACGAAGTCTAGATCAGACTCCTATAGGACTGTGATATTAGGCGGTAGAGGCTTATGGGATATAATTAGCTCATGAGGATGGAACCCTCAAAAATGGAATTAGTGCCCTAATAAAAGAAAGCCAAAGAGCTCCTTCACCCTCTCTGTCATGTGAGGATGCAAGAAGAAATTGGCAGTCTGCAACTAGAAAGAGGGTGTTCACCAGAACCCACCATGATGGCACTCTGATCTCGGACTGCTAGTCCCCAGAACAGTGATAAATAAATTTCTGTTGTTTAAAAGCCACTCAGTTGATGGTACTTTGTTATAACCGCCTGTATGGACTAAGAAAATACATGCGTAAAACTTCAAAGACCATGCAAAGGTAGTCATGCACTGCTATTCTAAGGTGTCGCATGAGATACACTGCATGTTGTCCAATGCACATAACGAAAACAGGAGTCCTCCAACAGTTCCGTTGTTATCTGATATCTAAGTGGACTGTATGCACTGGCAAGACTAAACAGAGAAAGTGAGTGTCAAGAGGTATCTTTGAGAATGGGTACAGTTTTATTATGTGGCAAAAGGTTAAAGGGCATGGAGATAGGAAATGTTAAGGTGTGATTAAAAGTTAGGGTAGGGTATTTGAACTGCAGCAGTGTTCATATACAGACATAATAAAAGATACAGTTGTGAAAGGTAAATTGTGGGCTGAGGAGGGCCCTGAAGTGCATATTAGGGAGAACAGATTTGATTCTAGAACCAAATTTAGGTAAAACTTGATTTTAAAGTATTTTCTTTCCGGAGTACATCAGGAAAAGTTTTGGTACTAGGGCTCTTTGAAGATGGGTCTTGGGTGGTCCAGGGTTAGAAAAAAGAGTAAAGTGATACGACCAGTTCTCCATCTAAGATGCCATCCTTAGGAAAATATAAAAAAAGAAGATCAATATTTATGTATCAAATATTCATGGTAGCACTACAAATAAAATGGAAACCTGGAAATGATTTAAATACCTCACAACATGAGATTAATAAATTATGCATACCCAGATATCATAGCATTCAAAAAAATGTTTCCTAAGACCATTTAGTGATATGAAGAGAAAGGGGAGATGGAACTGCTCATTATATTTGAAATGCAAAATTCAGGCACAAAGCTATACATTCATGTATATGGTATTGTCTAAAACTTAAACATCAAATCTTTCTTTTGAAACTTTTGGAATCAATCTCTGCACTTCTTAAACAGAATATATTATTATTCATATTTTTGAGAAAGATTTATTATAACAAAGATTGATATTTGTGTTATATGCTAAGGCAAATGCTAAGCTGTTATAACAAAGAGACAAAATAAATGTAACAGCATAAATAAGACATTTAATCATTTGGCTACTCTAGGTTCATTGAATAGCTCCATCTCACGAGGTCATTCAGGGAACTCGGTTTCTTTTATTTTGGTACCTGACCTTCCTCTGGGATTTTGCTTTTGTTTTTGTTATTTTTTATGCATAATCAAAGCTAAGTTGGTGCCATGTCCCTGTTCTAGCCCATAGGAAGTGAAAAAGAAAGCAGCAAATTCAAGCACCATTATTTTAAGGATGTGTAGCAAACGTTGCTCACATGACTCTGCTCATATCTCATTCGCCAAAATTTGGTCACATGATCATACAGCTGTATGGCAGGCTAAGAAATACAGTAGCGGAGGGACAGTGTGCTCTATGACTTAAAGGAAGCAGAAGAGAAGGGATGATTGGGGATAATAATCTCTTCCACACCTGCTAGAATGTAATTGGTCCTCAAAGATCGTTTATTCACTGTTCCCAAAATATCTAAGGATGCTTTTTCCCTTATGTCAGTAGTGGAAACACTGTAGTGATTGGTAAAGCAGTCATTGTTTTAGTTCACTGGTAATTGAGCAACCAGATAGCCAAATAACAGCAAGAATAAATCTCAGACAACAAGCTTAGGTGGGAATAAGTAATTATATTCTTTTTTATCTTTAAATATTTTAAACCTGACCCCAAGCCCTCTGCCATCTGGATGGCAAGAAAGTCAATCTTCAGAATGACTGGACAATTCTATCCTAAGTTTGCATTTTTAAGAAAACTAATTTTAACACTCAGGGAAAACATGACAAGAAGCAGCATGCAGCCAAGTCTCTGCTAAAGAGGTGGGCTGTCTCTCAGAAGACACTGTGAAGGCCTTGAAAGTCAAACAAGGAGAAGATCTCAATATTTTAGATCAAAGAAAACTTTGGCTACATCTTTTTTCTTGAAGATGAAGCGTCGTAGCAACTTTCTAAAATGCTCTGGCTGACATCTTTATTAATGATCTATCAGAGACAGCTAAGGGTACTTAAATGAAGTCTGCAGACGATGCTAAATTAAGAGCTGTTGCTAATACCAGTAAAAACAACAGAGTAATAAACTCATGATGGTTAAAAATACAAGGAAGGAAAAAGGGGGAAGATAGGAAGTATCTGAAAGTGACATAGAACATGCACATTTTGTGATGTTACATGAAAGCTATCATTCCAGCCTACCTCCACCCCATCCCCACCACCACCACTACCACAAAGAGACCTATCTTAGGGTAAATATAAAGATCCTGTTTCATAGAGAGAAGACATTTTTCCTTCTTCCTGACTGTGGAGCTGAACTTAGAACAGTATGTCTAACTTGGCACCAAGTATTCAACCTGGAAAAGTGTGAGACTACAGAACAAATCTGAACTGAGAATCACCAAGGGTGATGGAAATAAAAAGGTTAATAGGGATAAATATTTATAATTTCAATACAAAAAAACATCTGCAATTATTTGAAAGGTGCAAACTCTGTGAAGAAGAGCAATTTAGTTTTGGAAAAGGCATGTACCTAGAAATGATAGAAATAATGACGTTAAGTATGACATTATTTCAAAAATATCAGGACTATTTTTTTTTTTCTACTCACAAAAGCTATTAGATCTAAGTAGTAGATACAAAGAACATTTTTCCAGAGGCTTCCTTTCTGTGGGGAAGAGAAGTTGTGAGAAGGATTGTAAAGTAGTTTAAGAGAGATCATTAGCCCCCCAGGGAGCAAAAAGCCAGGGAAAGCAGAGACCTGGGGCAAAAAGCCAGGGAAAGCAGAGACCTGGAGCTCATAGCACCAGCAGTCCTCTGGGAGGCTTGAATTGAGGAGCTGTGGGTCCAGGCTTACAAAGCCAAGGGAACATATTAATTAAAAGCAAGAAGGGGAGGGAATCTGACTTCCTAAATATCAGTATAGAAGCAAGCTGGCTTCACCCCACACACAGAAAATAAAAAATAAACATACAGTGCTAAGATCATCACCAGCAATATCTTAGAATTCAAATATGAGGATTAGGTAGTTCATGGGGTCACAGAGAAGTGAAAATTGGACTTCCATGTTTAAGATGCTACTTCCTTTAATCTGCACTGCACTGTTTATCCCCAATTTATGGTTTGTATACTAGAAAAAGTGAGACTGACGTGGACAACCAGCTTCCCCACCATCATGGGTTCCCTGCCAGAAATCCTGTCTCAACCCATAGGAAGCATCCAGGGTACCTGGAAAGAGATACCCCTGAAGACAAGCCAGAGACTAAGGAGGGAGGTTGGACTAACATTCCAAGTCCTAGAAACTACTCTGTAACTCATCCAAAGGAAACATCAAATCAAAGTGACTCTTCAGCAACAGCACGCTGGAAGAGGTTTGTTCCACAGGTACCCTGGATGCAAACTCCTAGTCAGCCCTCTTATACTACCAAGATATCCCATTTGGGATCTTCCTCACTCAGGACAGGCAGCACTCTGTTTGCTAGAGTAGAAGCAAACTTGTGTTTAAGGTGCCATCTAGTACTGAAAAGGAAGCAATGACCTAGCAGGAAAAAAAAAAAAAAAGAAAGAAATCAACGGGACTAATGGGTAGATTACAAAGAAGGTCTAAGAAAATATATCTTTAAAAAAAAAAAAAAACTAGACAGAGAAGACTGGAATAAATAACCAGTCTTTCAATGCAAAGACTTAGACATACATCTACAAGAAACAAAAACAATCAGGGAACCATGACCTTCCACATGGACATAGTAAGGAACCTGTGACTGATCATAGCAAGACAGCAATATGTGAGCTCTCTGACCAAAAATTCATAATAGTAGTTAAAAAAAAACTCGCTGTTCTCCAAAATAATCCAGAAAAGCAATTCAGAAATTTATCAGATAAATTTAACAAAAATGTTAATATAATTTTTAAAAACCAAACAAATGTAAAATCTGATAAATACATGTGTTGAACTAAATTTATTAGTGGCTCTTGATGACAGAATGCATCTAACAGAGGAAAGAATCAGTGAGCTCAAAGACAGATTATTTGAAAATATGTAGTCATAGGAGGAAAAGGAAGGAGGAATAAAAAGGAACAAAGATGACCTGCAAGATACAGAAAATTACCTCAAAAGACCAAATCTAAGATTTACTGGTGTTTGAGAGATTTGAGCAAGAGCAAGAAGTAGAAAGTCTATTCAAAGTAGTAGTAACCAAAAAACTTTCCAAAAGTTGAGAAGGATATAAATATTCAGATACAGAAAGGTCAGATGACACCAAATGAATTCAACCCAAATAAGATCATCCTAAAGTACTTAATAATGAAACTCTTAAAGGTCAAGGACAAAGAGAGGACGCTAAAAGCAGCAAGAGAAAAGATGTAAACAACATATAAAGAAGCTGCAATTTGTCTGGCAGACTTTTAAACAGAAACCATACAGTCCGGTAGAAAGTGGGACAGCATTTTCAAAGTGCTGAAAGAAAAAAACTGCCATCTAAGAACACTATATTTAGCAAAGCTATTCTTCAAATCTGAAGGAGAAATAGCCTTTTCTAGACAAACCAAAACAGAGAATTCACCACCACCAGACTTGTCTTACAAGAAATGCTAAAGAAAGTTCTTCAACCTGAAATAAGAAAACACTAATGTGCACACAGACAGACACACACAAAGACACACACACACAAATTGAAAATATAAAACCCACTGGTAAAATTAAGTACATGGGCAAGCCCAGAATACTCAAATACTTTAATTATGATGTGTAATCCACTCACAATTCTAGTATGAAGCTGCCAAAAGACAAATCTATTAAAAACAATAATAGCTACAGCAAACTGTTGAGATAGGCAATAAAAAATATATGAAATGAGACAATAGTCAAAATGTGGGGGGATAGATTTAAAATGTAGAATTTTTCTTCTTTTGTTTCTGTTCTTTGCTTTGTGGTCTAAGATAAGCTGTCATCTCTTTAAAATAACATGTATGTATATACACATACACACACATATTTATTGATATATATGCACACATACATGTTAAGTGGGGGAAGCCTTATGGTAACCACAATGCCAAAACCTGTAATAGATTTGCTAAAAAGTAAAAGGCAACAAATTAAAACATACTACCAGAGAAAATCACTTAGCCACAAAGGAAGAATGTAAGAAAGGGAGAAGTCACAAAACAACCAGAAAACAAGCAACAAAAAGGTAATAGTAAATCCTTACTTATCAGCAATAACATCAAACATAAATGAATTCAATTCTCCAATTAAAGAGACACAGTGGCTGAATGGATAAAGAGAGCCAACTACAGGCGGCCCACAAGAAACCCACTTCACCTATAAAGATACACATAGACTGAAAGGGAAGAGATGGAAAAATATATTTCATACAACTGGAAACCAAAAAAGAGCAGGAATAGCAATACTTAGATCAAATAGACTGCAAATCAAAGATGCAAAAACAATAAAGAAGGTCACTATATGATGATAAAAGGTCTAGTAAGCAAAAGAATATAACAATTATAAATATCTAAGCACCCAACACTGGAGCTCCCATGTGTAAAATGCAAACATTAATAAATTTAAAGAAAGAGAGAGACTGTAATACAATAATAGTAGGGGACTTCAACACCCCACTCTCAGTAATGGACAGGTCGTCCAGACAGAAAATCAACAAAGAAATATTTGAGTTAAGCTACAAACTAGACCAAATAGTCCTAAATTACATTTACAGAACATTTACCCAATTGCTGCAGAATGCACATTCTTTTCAACAGCACGTGGCGAATTTTCCAGAATAGACTATATCTTAGGCCACAAAACAAATCTCAACAAATTCAAGAAAACAGAAATCATATCAAGTATATTTTCTGACCACAAAAGAATAACACTAGAAAATAACAAGAGGAACCTTGGAAACTATACAAACACAAGGAAATTGTGTTAATTTCCCCTGAACAAACAATGGGTCCTGAAGAAATTAATACTTTTTTTCCCCTCTTTTTTTTTTTTTTAAACTTAGAGACAAGGTCTCACATTGTTGTCTAGGTTATTCTTGAACTCCTGGGCCCAAATTATCTTCCTGCCTTAAGCCTCCCAAAGTGCTGGGATTACAGGGAAGAGCCACCACACCCAACTGAGAAGAAAATTCAAAAATTTCTTCAAACAAATGAAAATGGAAATAAAATATATCAAAACATATGGGATACAGCAAAAGCAGTACTACCAGGAAAGTTTATATCTATAAACATCTCTATAAAATCAACAAACCAACAATGAGTAATGAGATCAAAGCAGTAATAAAAAGTCTCCCATTGAAGAAAACTCCAGGACCTGATGCCTTCACTGCTGAATTCTACTAAACATTTAAAGAAGAACTAATACCAATTGTACTCAAACTCTTAAAAAAAAAAAAATTAAAGAGGAGCGAATACTTTTAAAGTTATTGTATGAGACAAACATTACTCTTCTACCAAACCAGACAAGGACATAACACAGAAAGAAAACTACAAGAGAATATCCTTGATGAAGATAGATGCAGAAAATCCTCAATAAAATGCTAGCAAGTTGAATTCATAAACATATTAAAAAGACTATTCACCAGAATCAAGTGGAATTCCTCCCAGAGATGCAAAGATGGTTCAATAATTGGGCTGGGTGCAGTAGCTCATGCCTGTAATCCCAGCACTTTGGGAGGCCAAGGTGGGTGGATCACTTCAAGTCAGAAGTTCAAGACCAGCTTGACAAACATGGAGAACGCTCATCTCTACTTAAAACACAAAATTAGCCAGCATGGTGGTACATGCCTGTAATTCTCAGCTATTTGGGAGGCTGAGGCAGGAGAATCACTTGAACCCGGGAGGTGGAGGCTGCAGTAAGCCAAGATTGCACCTTGCACTCAGCCCAGGTAACAAGAGTGAAACTCCATCTCAAAAAAGAAAAAAATAAAGAAAGAAAGAACAAAGACCATATGGCTATTTTAACAGATTCTAAAAAAGTATTCAATAAAATTTAACACCCCTTAGTGGTTTTAAAAAAAACAACTCATCAGACTGATTATAGAAAAAGCATACCTCAAAATAATAAAAGCCACATATAACAAACCAAAAGCTAACATTCTCTGAATGGGAAAAAATGTAAAGCCTTTTATCTTAGATCTGAGTAAGACAAGCATGCCTACTTTCACCATTTTTATTCAACATATTACTATAAGTCCTGGCTAGAGCAATTAGGCAGAAGGAGGAAAGAAAGGAAAGGAAGAACAGAAAGGAAGAAATGAAGGAAAGAAACAAAGGAAGAAAGGAAAGGAAGGAAAGAGAGAAGAGGAGAGGGGAGGGGAGGGGAG
>NW_016107429.1:4420344-4433434 GCF_001604975.1 Cebus imitator | reverse complement strand
GGGGAGGGGAGGGGAAAGAAAGGGAAGAAAGGAAAAGGAAGGAAGGAAGGGGCATCCAAATTAGAAAAGTCAAATTAGCCCTGTTCACAAACAACATAATCTTAGAAAAATCTAAAAACTCTATCCAAAAAATTGTTATAACTTGTAATCAAATTCAGTAAAGTTTCCAGATACAAAATAATAATCATACAAAAACCAGTAGCATTTATATATGTCAATAGTGAACATCTGAAGAGAAATCAAGAAAGCAATCCCATGTACAAGAACTACACAGAAAATAAAACATGTAGGAATCAATTTAGTCAAAGAAATGAAAGATTTTACACAAAAAAACCTATAAAACACTGATGAAAGAAATTAAATGGGACACACAAAAAATGGAAAGATAGTCCATGCTCACAGACTGTAAGAATACTGTTAAAATGGCTATACTACCCAAAGCGATTCACAGAGTCAATACAATTCCTATAAAAATACAATTTCTTCACAGAAGTAGAAAAAAGAAAATCCTAACATTTGTGTGGAACTAGAAAAAAATCCAAATAGTCACAGCAATCCTGAGCAAAAAGAACAAAGCTAGAGCTATCATACGATCTAATTTCAAAGTATATTACAAAGCTATAGCAACCAAATCAGCATGCTGCTGGCATAAAAACAGACACACAGACCACTGCCAGAATACAGAACCCAATATAAATCCACACATTTACAGCTAATTCATTTGTGACAAAGGATCCAAGAACAGACATTAGGGGAAGGACTATCTCTTCAACAAATGGTGCTGGAAAAAATGGGTATCCATATTCAGAAGAATGAAACTAGACCTGTATCTCTTACCATATACAAAAATTAAATCAAAATAGATTAAAGACATATCTAAGACCTAAACTATGAAAGTACCAGAAGAAAACATCTGGAAATTGCTGTAAGACATTGATCTGGGCAAAGATTTTTTTTTCATGTGTAAAAGACCTCAAAAGCACAGGTAACCAAAGCAAAAATAGAGCAGTAGGTTTACATCAAGCTAAAAAGCTTCTGAAGAGCAAAGGAAATAACAAAGAGGCAACCCATGGAATGGGAGAAAATAATTGTAAACTATTCATCTGACAAGAGATTAATAACCAGAATAAAAAAAGACTTTAAACAATTCCATAGCACGTGTGTGCAGGTGCGCATGTGCACACACCCACACCCACACATACAAATATTCTGATTTTAAAATGGGTGAAAGGCCTGAATAGACATTCCTTAAAAGAAGGCATACAAATGGCCAGCAGGCACATAGGGGAAAAAATGTTCAACATCATTAAATCAAAACCACAGTGAGATGTTATCTCACTCCAGGTAAAATGGTATTTAAAAAAACAAAAACAAACAAACAAACAAAGAAAACCAAAAAACCCAGAATAATGGATGCTGGCCAAGATGTAGAGAAAAGGAAATCCTTGTATATTGTTGGTAGGAATTTGAATTAGTACAGCCACTGTGGAAAACAATATAAAGATGTTTCCAAAAACTTAAAGTAGAACTACTATATGATCACTATTAAATATTTACTCAGAGAGAGAAATCAGTATATAAAAAGAGTGTCTGCACTCGCATGTTTATTGTGGCACTATTAATAATTGCAAAGATATGGAATCAACCTAAATGTCTATCAATGGATGAATAGATGCAGAAAACGTGGTATATATATGCGGTGGAATACTATTCGGTCATAAAAAGAATAAAATCATGCCATTTGCAACCACATGGGGGACATTCTGTTAAGTGAAATAAGCCAGGCACAAAAAGACAAATGTCACATGTTCTCACTCATATGTGGAAGCTAAAAAAGGCTCTCATGAAAATAGAGTCAATTAGTAGTTACCAGAGGCCAAGAAGAGTAGGAAGAGATGAAAAAGGAATTAAAGGTTTTTTAAAATTATATAAATAAAAGAAAAAGAAAAAACAAACAAAAACAAGAAAGCAAGCTATGATTTTCAGAATTCTTCCCTCCAGTCTGGGAAAGAATGAGCAGAAAAGACTCTAGTCATCTATTATAGGAAATACTTAGATCTCTGGTGTCCTCTAAGAATTAATGCTCCTGTTACGGTAAGTAGCCAATCCATCACAGTAGCAGCTGTCCTGGGGATAAACCAATCTGTCTAGTGAATATTGATTGATACATTCTGACAACAATGAACTTATGTGGTTGTAACATACTCTCAATTCTGACAAGTTCTCCTCCCATCCCTTCTGGGTAGTTAAAATAATTACGTGATAGAACCGCTAAAGAAAAAAACTGAAAAAATGTTTCTCTACTCACAACACTTCTGACACCAAATGTGTGGATTTTTCCACACCAAGAAATTCTCCAGTTATCTATGGACACAAAATGGTGTCCTAAAATGTAATTCAATTCTGACATTAAAACCATCTTAGTGCAGACCCCATACATTAAGAGTTCAGTCCCTTAAGACTGCTCCCCACCTTAAGATGTCAATCAGGTAGTTGATCCACAGGTTACCCACGCTTCTGTCTGACTTGGTTGCGAATCAGGTGTTCCCACATCCCATTGTTAGGTTTAATAATTCACTATAATGGTTGACAGAACTCACAGAAACACTTTGCTTACATTTACCAGTTTATTATAAAGGATATTATAATGCATACAAACGAGAAGCCAGATGAAAAGGTCTAGAGGGACCCTGAGTGCATGAACTTCTATTCCCTTGGAATGCAGAGGTGAGCACCTCAACATCTATGTGTCCACCAACCCAAAGGCTCTCTTAACCTTGTCGTTTAGGGCTTTTGTGGAGGATCTATTACTTAGGTATGACTGGTTAAATTATTGGCCACTGGTGATTAACTCAATCTCCTAGGAGGTTGCAGGGTGGGACTGAAAGTTCTAACCCTCTGTTACATGGGGGCTGCCTCTGGCAACCAGCACTCATCCTGAAGCTATCTAGGGGTCCATCCAGAGCCACTTGATTCATGTAATCTCAGGTATTGGTGAAAGGGGATTATGAATAACGCAAAAAAGTCCACTCAAGGACTTGGCTGCCAAACACTCCCACACACATACTTTGTCCATGCTTACAATTAAGTAGCAGCAGATTTAGCAACGATGCAATGCAAAATACTGCCACCAAATATGCCCCTTATAGAAGACATCTATGTGGAAAAGGGAGATAAATTGTTAACTACCACTGCCTCCAGGGGCAAATCGAAGAGCTCTGAAAGTTCTGTTCCTCCTCAACATTTTTCTCAATTCCATCTGGACAATCTTTCAGCTTTGCACTATTTTGTAAACTTTATACTATAAATAAAATATGTAAGGCAACAAGAAAGCAGGGAAAGTTAGAATATATAAATATATACATGAAACAGTAAGGAATTAAGAGTAAGAACAATAGTACTTATCTCTGAAATGGTGATAAAGTTACAGTATTTTAATTTTTCTTTCTCCTCTATCTATTCCATGTTCCCAATCTAATCAGCCAGTACCTCAGCTGGTCAGGGTTCTTTACGTGGTGGGATTATCCAAATTTTACTCTCAGAATATACAAGTTCTTGGTAATCTTACCTGCAGAGGGTTACTGTAGTTTTATCTTTATCACTGAATAAGGAAAAACTAGCAGACATCACTGAGAATTCCCTGGGTTCCATCACGAATTCTCCCTGTCTGTCTTTACTGTACAAAAGCAACCCTATTCTCCATTGATAATAAGGATCCATCACCTCAGTTAACATGGAGTTCTTATTTTTGCCTGTTTTCCAGAGGCAAGAGGAATGCTAGATGGCGAGATAACAGTCTCAGCTTCCATCATTCTTACATTTAATGGCAGAAACATTTTTCTCTTGGTTACTTACACACTTAAACCAGGAGATTCCCAAGACAGAGAAAACGAAGGTTGTTGGAGTAATTCGGTTACAGAGCAAACTTGAGCTTCTACCTCCTTAAGAAGATTTATTGTAAGTCAGCTGTTTACAACCAGGAAGTGGGCCCTCACCAGAACTGAACCATGCTGGCACCATGATCTTAGACTTCCAGCCCCCAGACTGTGAGAAATAAATTTCTGTTCTTGGTAAGCCACAGTTTCTAATATTTTGTTCTAGCCGCTGGAGCCAAGAGTTATGATAGTGGGATGCACCACTCTCACTTCCACATCTTAGTTTCATAAACCCTGTGTTCTGGCTATGAGGGAAACAGCACCAGGTTTTAGTCACTGATTCACATCAAACCTGCATCTAAACAGCACATGGGCTGCACAAGCAGCTGTCTCCCAGCCAGAGCTGTAACTGAGTCTTCAATGGACTGCTCCACTGTGCTATTAGTCCAGCTGCTTCTGGATGGTGTGGTACACTAAGGCCAGTGAACCCCATGGCATGAGCACACTGGCTTATGTATTTTGCTTTGAAATAAATTCTTTGCTCCATAAACTGTGGCTCCAGCTCAGATCTTATAAAAAGGCAATCATCTTTCATTCTTCAACTGAGTAGAATCCACTGGGATCTTGCCTCCATACAGTTCTTTACCCTTTTCCACACAGGTTAGGGGTCAAAGGACATGATTCTTAAGCTTTTTCAGAATCACACAGCAATCCCAAGCAAGACATTGCATCCCACCAACTTTGGTTCTAAGAGGCCAAAGTTATAGCAATCTCTCATTCATTCATTTTTTTTCCTCGATCTCTTTCTCCTTTTAGCCCTTTTTTCTCATGTTCTTTTCATCCTTCCTCTCTCTTTTCTTCTCCTTCACCTTGCACTCTTCATTTTTTGTAGTTTCCGTATCCAAATGGAATGAAGCCCAATCCCTACCTAAGTTTCCCAAAGCAGCCTTTTTCCTGGTTAACTTTCAGGCATACTATGTCACAGAAAACCTTAGCATATGCAAGAAGAAAAATATCCTTGAAAATATTACATTAAATTATTATTCTTCCTAGCATAAAAAAATGAATCTTTGTCATTTGTCTTTAAGAGTTCAAGCTTTGATCTCTCACTGCAAAGATGTATATATTTAAGTATTGGGGAAGTGTTTGCAAATTCCCCCATTTATAAATTTTTCTCAGTTTCAGCCTCTAAGATCATTTATATTTCAAAATAAAAATCTTCTTTCAGCACCATAGCCTTATTAGGTAGTTGCATTTTAGCCAAGCACTTGATAGGCTTTTTATTTGTCTGCATATCTCTATATTTGCTTTATCGTGTTAGATTTAAGTGTATATTTTCAAGAACAGATTGAAGTGTACATTTTAACCCCTTTGTATATTTTCTTATATCAATTGTGATTATTATTCTTGTTTTACCCCTATTTAACTTCTGTTGACAACTCACATTTTATTACTTTAAGCTTTAGTATTAGATTTATGATAAAAGTAATCATATCTATAGTCTGACATGTTTCAAAAACTTTGAAGCCGAGGCGTAAATGTTTTCTATGGACTGTCAAAGATCTGCTTTTACTAATAACATGGTTTCATTGAAAAAATAAAGAATGGCTTTAAATGTCGGTGAAGATCTTTTGAGTCACAAATGGAAATGTACAAAAGAAAAGCAATTTATTGTAAATAGTATGTGATGAGAAGTGATCCAAAATGGAAGAAAATTTTCTGAGAATGAAAATGAAGTGTTTTGAACATTCTCTCTCTCTCTCTCTCTCTCTCTCTCACACACACACACACACACACACACACACACAACTTACTTTTCTCTATGGTAATAGTTCTTAATATTTTTAGGGTCTTAGACTCCTTTGATAATCTAAATAAAGCTACAGACTTTCTTCCTAAAATGAAACATATTAACATACAGGGTCCATGGACCCCAAGGTAAGAACCCATCTCTAAGGAATAGTATAAGGCAATTACTCCAAGTCAAAATGCCCTCTGACTCTCTTTCTGCCCACAGCCCAAAGTTTTACTTGTTGAAAATTAGCATTTTTCCTCAAGTAGAAGTAAGGGTAATATCCCCTAGCATTTGAACTTCTATCCATTACAACACAGCAGAGAAAGAAACAATAAGTAAATGAATGAATGCATGGAAGCCCAACTCACCATTGGTGGTGAGACTGGGTTGCAGGATTCTGGGGAGGCTCAGTTCCCCAATAGGATGTGTCCTTCCAGGCCCTTGGTCCTTCACTCACCCAGGAATGGGGGAGAGGACCCCATCAGGCATGGTGAGCTTGCTTTAAGTAAATATCAGACCTCAAAGAGTTTTGCAGAAAGTGATTTATTTAGGCAAGAGAAAAAGGAGAAAGAAAAGCAGCTCCCATGATGTCATAGAAGGGGTTCCAGAAATGGAGTCTGCATGGATGTGGGAGAAGGGGACTTTTAACCCGGGAGATATTCCTGCCCCATCCAAGTTTTCTGTCCTATGAAAGGAGTTCCTTTAAACTTCCACTAGAGTGATTGATCTTCGATTTCTAACTTTCAAATTGTTGTTTTGGCCCACAGTCCTCCCATTGCTTCTCACAGGCTTTTCTAAACAAAGGGAGCTCACCTGGGCAGTATATCTTCCTGCAAAAGTTAAAGACCTCTAAGCTCCTGGATGGAGACATGGAAGAAGGCAGGTCGGGCATGTCACTGGGAAGTTCTTGCCTTTGAAACCACACCCCCTTGTGGACCCGGGAAGAGAATACATTCCCTCAGTGGGCCTCTATCAAATACCATGTGGGCTTGATTTGGAGAAAGTCATTCTGGGCAGAAGAGACAGCCTGAGCCGAAAGAAGAGGTGTGAAGCACCATGCAGTCTGCAGCAAATTACAAGTGTGAAGGGGCAGTGCAAGAGACTGGACCCTTCCACAGGTGGTGAGGCAGAGTGATGAATGTAGTGATGATCCTATTCTGTAAAGAAAGGGTTTTGAACAGTGGAGAAACTGGCCAGCTTCAAATGTTAGAGATCGCCTTGGCCCTCCTTCCTGCAGAAGTCCAGGACAAAGGTAATGAGAGACTGAAATGAGGCAGTGAGGGTTGACAAAGCAAAAAAGAGGGGGAAAAATACTTTGGAAAACATTAAGATATAAAAAAACAAATAAAAGAGGATGGGGAGCTTGGGGAGGAATAACATGGGAAGAAATGCCAGATATAGGTGACAGGGAGACAGAGGTAGCAAACCACCTTGCCACATATGTACCTATGCAACAATCCTGCATGATCTGCACATGTACTCCACAATGTAAAGTACAATTAAAAACAAACAAAAAACAGAAAAACAAAACAAAAAAAAATAGAAAGAGGCACTATATCACCCTTGCTAGAAGTATTTACATTTCACAGAGGATTTAAATTGTAGATAAACAGCTTAAATATCCCAAGACCACCCCACTGAGGGCCTTGGGTGGTTTTGTTGTGCTGCAAACACAGCATCATTTCATAGTAGTGTGAGGGGAGAACACCCTTTCCTTCTGCTAAGGAACTACAGCTTAGGTTGCCATCTAACGCTGAAGCTTGGAAGCAGAAATATTTGGGGAGTGGGATAAAGGGGATTGCAAAGAGGTTTTTATAACAATAAGCTTTCTTATACTCTAAATCTCTCTCTCTCTCTCTCTCTCTCTCACACACACACACACACACACACACACGTTGAGCCCCAGAAACAGACAGTGACTAGAGAAAGTCTCGTGAGTGGTCAAAAGAATCCTATTCGTACCATGCACATACCATCTGTTTGGACAGGATTCTTGCGCTACGTGAAATAGACATACTCTAGGCATTGAATGCCTAAAGTATGTTTTCTTTGATTTTCAAAAAAACTCTTTATATTGAAAAAAGTACTTTTCTAAGTGCTTACACTAGTAAAATCACAGCTTATGATTCATATGCCTGATTCAGCTTTACTGAATTTTGACTCTATTTATAGCTGATATATTTTGGGGGCATTTTCTAATTCTTGGTGAATTCTCTCTTCCCATCTTCTTCAGGTCACTGGCAAATAAAATAGAGAACCAAAAAGAAAAAGGAAGGAAAAAGACTGTAAATAAAAGTAATCTAAACTGGTGTTAAATTTTGATGGTTATATCAGGGTCATTTTTCACTTGCCTTTTTTTCTCATCAAACCCAGAATAGGTGATGTCAAGGAGTGGCTACAGACATGGTTTTTGCTCCACCCCAACCCCCAGTAATCTCTATTAGTGCTTCCCTCAAGTAATTCATATACAAGAACAATGTAAAAATTCAAGTAAAATCATGTTTTTTTGATGTTGTTTTGGTTTTTTTTTTTTTCTTTTTTTGCAAACCCAATTACAAGTCTCCCAGGTGCCCATCTCTGACTAGCTTCTATTCCTCAGCTCTTCTACCAGGTTGTACCATATTAAATAGCCCTTTTTATATGTCAAGCACAGTTGACTGTCCTCAATTTCTCATGTTTCAAGTTAATATGTAGAAATTCTGGATTCACTGTTGCACAAAATGTGTCCCTTCCTGAGATTGTAGGGAAGAAAAACATTCTAAGCCATTCATTCTGCCTATGCTACCTGTTATACACCTCTGAGTCCCCAAATTTTTTCTACTCTGCTTGAAGATTTTCCCTCCTATAAACTTCGTGTTGGCTTCAGTGAGAAATAACAAGGAATTCTGAAAGAGTTAGGGGCTTTCTTGGAAAAGACCAAAGAAAAGCCACCTGCAGTCTATCTTGTATCAGAATTAGTAGAGGGCTGTGGGCTCCTCCTATAGCATCCCAGGACCCCCTACCAAAAGCCACTGTGGTCTTGCTTTGCTGAAGACACAGCGCCATCACATGTGAGTGCGAGAAGAGAATGCATTTTTCTCATACTAGACCCTGGGTTGATATCTAAGACACTGTTCTGATCCCTGAAGAAAGATCCCTCCCTCTTGCATAAGGGAGAGGCAGGGAAGAATATGGATTTTACAAAATGTGGCCAACAAGAGAAAACTAAAGAGTACAAACTCTGGAGACAGTGCTGGAAAAATTCATGTCTGTATTTAATAATCGATAGCTTATGCTGACTATCATCACAAGCACTGTATGCCCGCACACTGTGATACAATCAAGCTTTCATTTATATTTATGTGGCCAGGAGGACTTTGTATTTGATGATTTTAAAAGATGCATGGGCTCTGCACTGTTTAATTCTGATATATTGGTCTATTATCTATAAGAGGCCATTGGCTAAATTGTACTATTCACATGAGGGTCCATGATGAAAATTTATCAGAATGATAGAGAAATATTCAGATTTAGTTTTTCCTCAACAGTAAAATTTGAAGACTATAAGCACATTGTGCTTCCAAACGACCATCAGAACTAGATTTAAGAGGACCTCATTCTACGAAGAATGCATTATTAAAATAGCTTATTATGCTGCATTAAAAGGAAAGCAGCTTGACAACTGACAGAGCAGGAAAGATTGGATCCACAGAATTACAGCCAATAAGACTGTTGTCTTGGGGAGTCAAATTCAGCAAGCCTGGAGGAAGCCTCTAACAGTGAAGGAAACTGGCATTTCTAGGTGGCCTGTCACCAGCAGAGTTATCTAAGGTTTTGTTTCAATAAAATGTTTATTCAGCTTCTGTCACTGTTAACTCAATCTAGACAGGTCACTTCAGTTTCTAAGCCCTTTCATTTATTCAGCATCTATGGGCGAGTGTCCCAGTGTGATAGTTATTGTGATAGGTATGGATTGTCAGAAAGGATACTCATTGTCACTGCCCTGAGGAATCTGACAGTCTGGAGAGGAAATATACATACACTGATTGGTATAACAGTTGTTTAGTAATCCTCTTGAAAGAGGTAAGGAGAGACAGGAAATTCCTGATTCTCAATGGGAATTTCAATAGTATCGAACAAAGGTGATATACGGACTGTAAGTCATGCTCTCATCTCAACATGATCATCGTAATGATATTCTGTTAAGCAGCAGGGTGTGTGCCTGTCACTATCTCAAGTAATGGGTTTGCAGTAAATCGTTCCTGTGTGATCATTGATATGGATTTTCAGGATGCTCGTCTGGATGAGCAAAGATTATTGACTTATTGGAACGGACATAGGGGGTTAAAAATGCATTTGACTTTAGGTTAGAAGACTTGGGACCTAGTTCCAGCTCTGCCACTCCCTGCCAGTGGGATACTGGAAAAATCACTCCACTTCCAAGGATCTCAGATATCCTCAGCTGTGCAATGTTAATAGAATGTTAAAAGTGACTAGAGGTATACATTTCTATATGAGCCTTTTCCCACTTCTAACGACTTGAAATGAAGGCAGTTATGGAACACGTTAACTTTGTCTCAGAGCCAGATTTAGAATTGTGCCCTTACAAAACCACATGATCATACTGAAGGAGATTTGTTGTATTTGTATGTTGGTTTTGGGAACTAAATATCTGTCTATTTGAGATATACATATATGCGCGCATGCGCGGACACACACACACACACACACACACACACACACACACACACACACATTGAGCACGTATTTTGGGGCCTAAGAAACAATGTGAAGAAGACGGAGTCCCTTCCTTCCTGTGCAGCAGTGAGAATAAAATAGTTGCTGGAATTTACGTCAAGAAGCTCAAGTATCTTCTAGCAGGATGCAAAGCTCACAGCTAGTATCATAAAATACTGTATCCAAAATGATGTTAGAGATCATTTACTATACCCACAAAGGGAAAGTGAGACCTAGAGACATCTAGCTTTCCCAAGTCACTCACGGTGCTAGTGATATTCTTCATTTACTCAACAAATATTTGAATTCTAGACATTTTTACTAGTTCCCAGGAAAACAGTAAACAAAGTACTTACAAATCTCATGGTCTCATGCTTGTCACAGATAAACATGATTTGGTAAGTGTTATGATCTGGAAATCCATTTTAGAGGGATGTCACAGAAGGTTTTCTTGAAGGAATCAAATCTAGGCTAAGCTTTAAAGGATGAGCAGAAAGCATTGAGCTAGGACTGTGAAGCCTATCAAGTTCAACCCTTTTCTACAAGCCAAGACTACAGGAACTAATTGGGGTTTGCTGCTCAGTGGAGAGTGGGGGCATATTCCTGGAGGAGACTTGTCTGCTCTCACCTTGTTTAACACAAACAGCTAGCTCCTGAGAACTTTGGGTTTGTGTTCACTCTGCCAGTTTGATTTGATGGCTGGGGTGACAATAATATAGTGGAAAGGGTGGGTCCCGCAGAGCTGAGTAAATCTGGGTCAAACTCAACTTCAGCAGTGACCACAACTGTGGCCATGTGCAGAGCACTTCCCTCTCTGAGCCTCCCAGCTGCAAAGCGAGAGAGATATCTCCTTAATAAAGTTGTGGAGTATTTAATCAAATAATGAATATAAAACAGCCACAGTCTCAGCAGCCAGGCCAGATAAAGAGCACACAGAGAGTAGCTCTGAAGGGTCAGGAAACTGCAAACACCTGAAATTGCAGGCTTCTCATCAGGGGTGACTAATAGACTTTGCAAAGGAAACAATAAATTCAAGATCTCTAAACACTGAGAAACTATCTTCTGTTCTGCTCCTCTGCTTCCTCATTATCAATTAAAATTATAAAATTTCTTAGTGCTTTATCAAAAGTCTATTAAAAGATATCCCTATAAAGCCTCCATCCCAAGCTCATCATTCCATTGGACTTACTAAGATCCAGGAAATAAAATTCGAATGTGCAGATTTACAGGTTAGAATCAATTCATTCAGCCATAACCTGTGAAAAGCAGCACAATTTCTGCTGTTTTGCTCTTCTGGCATAAATTAATTATAGTTTATTCAAATAAATTTTTAATAAAGAATGTAACAAAATTGTAAATATAGGCCCCAGGCATGTTTTAAACAAAAGCACAAGTATTCCATCCTACTTCCTGCTTCCGAGGGGTTCATCCAGAGTGTACAGACATACTGCTCCCCAAAGCGATCCTCTTTGACAAGATACACAACAAAGAAGGTCAAGATGACATCTGGGCACACAGATCATGCACACTCAATACACAGTTTCTCTTCAGGAAGCAGAGAGTTCTGTCTGCCACAGTCTCCATCTTCAGTGATGACTACAAAAGCTCTTGGCTGCCTGGTTTGTGCTGCATGTAACTTCCTTTCTACAGCTCCTTCAAATGTTTTTGTTAACCTTCTCAAAACTTTGCAAAGAAGAGAAGTGTTAATTTACAAACTAAACACATTGGACCTGATTGGCACTAACAAATGGGTATTCATAAGTCTGGGAGGCTGATAAAATGCCTGTGATTTCTGACATATGAAATTATTTCCACTCTGGCTTTTCAGAAACACATATATTAATGATAATATCAATTCAGTCTTTCCTACTCAGGGATGTTGCATCATCAGCTTTCAGGCTCAGATTTGTACAATCTTGATGATTCCTAGCCAATAGGTTTTAATTTCAATTGCAAAAAACCTATAGGGTTTAACTGCTAGAAAAGCAGCCTGCAAGTTGTTTCGCTTCCTGTCTTCGCAAATGCTAATGTGATCAAAAGTTGAAGTAGTCACATGAGAGAATATGATTCAGTATTTTTCATCCTAAGAAAGCTTCATTGTTTGATTTAATTAATCCAGTTAGTGACCTTTGTACCCATCCAGCTGATGTAAAAACCTATATTGATGAGTGATTACCCCTATGTAACTTTAATGAAGAGAGTCACAATTTCAGAAATCAGCAAGAGTACACGGAAAGGAAGTATTTGGTTATTCTAACCAATGTGGCAAAAGGCAATTCTAAGTTTTCAAACTCAGCTGGTATTCTGGTATCATTCACAACTTGCGTGTTAGTGCTATCCCTGAGCACATAACACCTCAATGCTGTTCTTTTGTTCCCTTTCATCGTTCTAGCATGTGGACCCCAAGGTTCACAAGTTAGAGCAATGAACTGTACAGTGATGATCAAACTGGGGCACTCACAGCCCTGGCATTGTAGTATGATTTTCCAAAGGGTAAGATAATTCCTATAGTTGTCAGAGAATCAATTTCCAGATTCCCAAATTCCATTTTACCCTCTCTTAAATAAGATTTACTTAAGTATACACTGTGTTCACCAATAGCCCTTTTCTTAAACTTTACCAAAAATGAGCCATTGCTTCACCCCTCAGTGAAAAATCACCAGCTATCCCCCACCCAAAAAAAGGTGGAGCCCCCCACCCCCCC
>NW_016107429.1:4419073-4420197 GCF_001604975.1 Cebus imitator | reverse complement strand
AAATTTGCCCTTTGGGCAAAAACTAAAGAGAAATTTGGATCCCTGTTTGGGTGTTCTAAATTCAGGTATGCAATAAAGTGGGGTTAATCATAATAAAAATAAAAAATAAAGTGAGAGTAATGATAATTTTTATTTAATGATTTTACCTATTCTATTCTCCTATTATCAAAGAATTCATTATTTACAAGGACGAATCTGTGGAAAGCAAGGTAAAAAGAACATCTGTGGGAAACACTGAACACTAAAAACTGGTTCTTTTTAATGTGCATAAATGTAAGCATTTCTTTTACAGCTACTCTCAATGATCATCCCTAAGATGTGTTATTAGCTGGGGAAAAAGTAGCTTCCATCATCCAAAGAAAAGCATCTTCCATTAGCAAAAACAGTATGGGTTAGTGATGCAGATTTTTTTAAGTCTAAGTGGACTGTTCTCTGGGACTGCAAATTGTTTAAGATAGATCTGATAAACACTTTAACATATAACACACACCAATCTGAAAAGTAATTACATAGTTTATCTGTGAGTTTTATTTTAAACTTCACCTTATGAAAAATTTAGTATTTCCCCTTATTAGTAAAATATAAAATTATGCTAGCTGCGAGGCCAATTTATTTTTAGCAGGTTATATATCTTTCTCTTTTATTTCATCTGTAGGAAACTTTGATTATAGTGTCAAACTAAAGCAATGGTGTTATTTATTGTTTATATCTGACTTAATTATATGTAAAAGCCAAACACCAAAATATGATACACACATACCACATATACACATTTACTAAGGACTATCATGGCTTTTATTATTATCCCTGTATTAATCCTTTCTCACACTGCTATAAGATCATATCCAAGACTAGGTAATTTATAAAAGCAAGAGGTTTAATTGACTCACAGTTTCACATGGCTGGGGAGACCTCAAGAAACTTAAAATCATGGCAGAAAGGCAAACAAAACCCATCAGATTTCATGAGAACTTACCATCATGAGAACAGCAGCACAGCGTTCCCAATCGCTATCTGGCAACTTATAATTTTACCTACATATTACATTATGTTGTTACAAAATTAAGTAATGAGAAACTACATATTGAATTATCTTGTTTTTATATCTTAGTTAAAAAAAAAAA
>NW_016107429.1:4404191-4418958 GCF_001604975.1 Cebus imitator | reverse complement strand
GGGTTTCACCATCTTGGCCAGACTGGTATTTAACTCCTGACCTCAGGTGATCCACCCACCTTGTCCTCCCAAAGTGCTGGGATTACAGGCACACATCTGTAATCCCAGCTACTCAGCAAGCTGAGGCAAGAGAATCACTTGAACCTGGGAGGAGGAAGAGGTTGCAGTGAGCCAAGATCGTGCCAATGCACTCCAGCCTGGGTGACAGAGCGAAACTCTGACTCAAAAATAATAATAAAAAAAGAAACCATCAGACTTCATGAGAACTTACTATCATGAGGACAGGAGCATGTGGGTCCCAATCCCTAATTGGTAATTTATAATCTTACCTACATATTACATTACATTGTTACAAAATTAAGTAATGAGAAACTACATATTGAATTATCTTGTTTTTATATCTTAGTACAAAAAGGATAAATTAGTTATATTAGATCTAAAGCATTTTAATCTTGATTTAAGTGTTTTGAGACTCATTTTTATAAGATGTACTCTATAATCTTTCTTTAGATTTCCACTATACTTAAAGAGTATACTTTAGAGTTCCTGCTATACTTAAAAACATGCTTATTGACACATACTTAATTTAAAAATTAAGTCAGAGTGATTTCCAGTTCTAGGACAAGAGAAAACATGTATCTACCTTCCTCCTGCTAATTACAGCTGTAAATTCTTATATAAAAGTAAGCAAGACAGAAAGGTGGAGAGAAGGCGGCAGACTAGTGTGGGGCCTTGGGATTTAAGAAACAACATAGCAATGAGTTTCCTGGTTTTTCTGTTTGCCTTGTACACATACCCTATACTGGGTGCTAGAGAAGCTAATAATCCAGAAAGACCAATGGTGGAGATTTTAGAAAGCCCCCTCAACAGCCTGTTCTCCGTAGCTAAAAGACCAGGAAAGGGCTGACCAGTAAGACAGAAAAACTTTTGGAAAACAACTTCCTTACTCTGACCATACAACATGGAAAAGCTAAGGATGTGCTTCTACCAGGTACAAAGGCCAAGGAGCAAGCTCAGACTTCATCTCATCAGAAGTCTATAACAAAGTGTGCCCCTTTACTTCTGGGATGGTGTCAGAGAAGGCCAAGTGGGAAGCCAGAGTTTCCACCACCACCCAGTGTTAACTAGAGCTCCCTCTACCACCAGTGATGGCAGTGAAGGCCACATGGGGAGCCTGACCTCCCAGCCCTGCCCAGCAGTAATGAGGTACCCTCTGCCAGGGTGTTAATGGAACTTGGACATCTACCTCAACCTGACATTAACTGTGTGGTACCACCGTCATGTCAGATATCATGTCAAAAGATATCTGCTAAAACACAAGATTTAAATAAAATTCAGAGTTCCATGATGCTCAAAGTGTCCAGGATACAATTCAAAAAATCAAAAATCATGCCAAGAGCCAATTATACCAAGAGCTTAACTTGAATGAATTAAGATTATCGACATTCCTTCCACATAAGTGGCAGAGATGGTGATATTATCTGACAAAAATTCTTAAGTACTCATGAGAAAAATGTTTCAAAGAGCAATTATGAACATGATTAAAAAAAACAAACTTTCAGCCAGGAAAAAAAAAATATATATATATATATAAATGGAAATTTTTGGACTAAAAATACAGTAGCTGAAATAAAAAGCTCTATTGGGCTCAACAGCACAGTGGAGATGACAGTCAGTGAACTGGAAGATAGAGCAATAGAAACTACCCAATCAGAACAATAGATGGAAAAAATAAACTGAAAAAATAAAGAGAACCTTAGGAGTTTATCAGACTATAATTAAAAATCTAACATTTATGTATTAGTCCATTTTCACACTACTGATAAAGACATATCTGAGACTATGTAATTTATAAAGAAAAAGAGTTTTAATGAACTCATAGGTCCATGTGACTGGAGAGGCCTCACAATCATGGTGGAAGGTGAAATGCACGTCTGACATGGTGGCAGACAAAGGGAATGAAGCCAAACAAAAAGGGAAACCCATATAAAACCATCAGATCTTGTGAGAATTATTCACTACCCTGAGAACAGTATGGAGGAAACCACCTCCATGATTCAATTATCTTCTATCAGTTCTCTCCGACAACATGCAGGAATTATGGAAGCTACAATTTAAAGATGATATTTGGGTGCGGATACAGCCAAACCATATCAAATTATGTTATCAGGATCCCAAGATGAGAGAAGAGAGCAGTACTAAAAAGGTGTTTAAAGAAAATAATGGCTGAAAATTTTCCAAATCTAGAAAATAATGTTAGCCTACAGACAGAAAAAACTGAGCTAATCCCAGATTAAATCCAAAGACACCCATGCCAAGACACATAATAATTCTGAAAACTAATGAAAGAAAAAATTTTGAATGCAGTAAGAAAGAAATATTTTACCTATAAAGGTAAAAATGTCTAATGATAGCACATTTACTATCAGAAAACCTGTAGGCCAGAAATAAATGGTAAAACATTTTTCATTTGCTTAAAGAAAATTACTGTCAACCCAGAATCTTATATCCAGCAAAAAAATATCATTCAGAAAGAAAAAGAAATTATGACATTCTTAAAAGAAGGGAAACTAAGAATTTGTCGCCAGTAGTTCTACCTTAAAAGAATAGCTAATGTAATTTCCTAAGAAGGAATGAAGAAAAAACAATGGACAGAATAAAAATATGAATAAATACAGTAGATCTCAGCTCCTCTAAGTTTTCTACATTATGTTTGATGTTTAAAACCAAACTTATAACATTCTCTTTAGTTTTCAATGTATATAGAGGAAATGTTTAAGATGATTATATTAGAAATGTGGAAGGGTAAAGGGGTCTAATGGGAAGTAAGATTTCTGTGCTTCTCACAACTGGTAAAATGTCAATACTAGTAATATCTAGAGTAACCACACACACACACACAGAGAGAGGGAGAGATTACAGAGATGTATACTCAAAAGCACTTTAAATACAATTCTAAAATATGTTTCAGTAATCCACAAGGAGGCAATTAAAAGAGATATGAAATTGAGAAAAAAAGATAACAGAAGGAATAAGCAGAAAAAAAATGACAGATTTAAGCCAGAGATATTTGTTAGGCAGAAGTTCAGATATGACCACAAAAAGGTAGCATGAGGAAGATCTTTGTGCCCTCAATAACATTGTAGTGATAGAACAGTTCTGTATCTTGACTGTGGTGATGGTTATATGAATATGCACATATAATAAAAATGTGTGGAACTATACATATTATGCCAATGTCAGTTTCCTGGTTTTGATATGTAAGGTGTAACCATTGGAGGAAACTCAATGAGTGATGTGTATATGACACCCTGCTCTACTGCTTTTGTAGTTTTCTGTGAATCTGTAATTAGCTCAAAGTAAGTTTTAAATTTTTTTTATAAAAAATGAAGTCAGACATTTGGTTGATTAGTTTGATGATGTGTCCTTGCTTTCTAATTAGGCTCTCTGTTGATCATTAATGAGCTAAATTTTCTACTCTAGGTAAAAAACTGTTTAAGCCACATGATAAAATGAAAGTATTATATCAAACATATTATCCTAATAAAAGTGTAATACAATTAACAATGTTTCATTTTCCCTGTCTTTTCTGAATGAATATAAGGCTTGGATAAATAGGATGCCTCTAAATTAAAAAAAAAAAATAGGTAAAATTGCTTATCGTTTTATGTCTTGATAGCATCTTTTTAGTATACTATACTTTCCTGAAACTAGAAACTCAAATTCAAGGAGACAAGTTATATAATTTTAAAGAACATAATTATAAATTTTTTAAATGAATGATAGTGGGTATTAAATTATCCTATTTGGATACCATTACAGTAGTAGCTTTATGTTTAAATGTCAGCATTTATAAAATACCAGAAACTACATCTTTCCCAATTACTTAAAGTTATGAAGAATCTTTGAGGTCAATTATAATATATGTGGTTGGGCAAATTTTCAAAAAGTTTCAACACCATATACATAAGCCCAGTATCTTTCAGAACTAGCCTATTCCTCTTTCCTATTTGTTCCAAACCACTCTGGGTCAGACCATCTATCACTCACACATGGCCACATGGCAACTTACGCTGGGTTCCTAGGCTCCGCTTCTCTCCTATTTGTACTTCTGTCATAGTCATGAATCTTCCCCAGAGCCAGTCTTAGAGTCGGGTGTTCTGAGTATGGAGACAGTAGACTATGCGAATCTCAACAAAGACTGAATGGGGTGGGGTGTTAGCTAAGGAGGGTTTGTGTCTGGAGCACCGTTTATCTGGGACTACTTCTGACTCATTTGATCTTTTTTAATGCTGGCTTTGCCAGCTTCTGATCTCCTTTACATATTTTGTTTAGCTTACTTTGAGAAAGATTTATAAAAGTCTTTTACATACAGACACTGATTTGTGCAAGGAGATTATATATCTATAGGTATAGATAGATGATATCACTTTGCTTTTAAGAAGCTTACAGCTAATAGATTTCAAATAAAGTTCTGAAGGAAAGATACAAAACAGAATATGCAGAAATACTGTATTTTATCAAATCTAAGATACCATAGATTATAAAATGTTGCATAATTCTACATATCAATAAGGAAAAGCCACTGCTGCTTAAATACATTTTTCTAACAGAATCTTTGTTATACTTATTGAAAGAACTTACAAAACTTATTTAGATGTATATTTTTATATTATATATACATTAAAAGAAAAATAAATTGGTTAACATGCTCCTGAAACTTCATATTCAGTTTTATTTTTTAGTGTCACTTTGAGTCAGAGCTCTTCATGGCTATGTCTTTCCACACAGTAGAGTCTTCTGTGCCCTCGGTAACATTGGTGATGCAGAAATTCTTGAAAGAGTACTTTACTCATATCTCTAGGATTTTCTCTCAAGTTGCTGATACTCTTTCTACAATTATCTACAAGTTTTGACAACAACTCTTTCTTGATTTTATGGAGAAGTTGTCAACAAAAGATTTTCAAACAATTAAGAGTCATAATCCTTCTTTGAATGGCTCTCTTAAAGTTTGTTGACAATGAGAGTTTGCAGCTTTTCAGTGGTGCTTCCATGAATAATGATCAGTTTTAAGTATGTGCATGAACCAACCACGTTATAACCAGTGATCATAAAATATCAATAATGATAAAGGCATCCTGATTTCAGAAATAAGATGTAGAAGAAAAAATATTATGTTTTGGATTTGATATAGTATGATAGTATGAAGGAAAGAATGGTTACGTTTTTCTGGGATTATGTGGGATGGTTTCTGACAAACAGTCATACCTGACCATGTTTGGTTTTCTGTTTGTATGTTTAATTGTTGAACAAGCATTCAACAGGTATAAAAGGGGAGGAGGAGGGGAATACATGGAGACATAAAGCAACAGGGCAAGCTGGGGATTCAAGCAGTTGGTGAGAACTTAAGATGAGTCTGGATATCAAGACAAATGTCAAAAGGGTCTGTGTGTTCAAATAAGAAGCCTAGACTCTGTTGGGCAAGTTACTACTGAGCTATTAAGATGTTAAAGGACTGTCGGGATTTGATTCAAAGAGGCTTTAAGATGGATGACTAGAAGCATTTTATACCCACCTCCTTCACTTAGATAAAACAAAATAGTACATAGATAGCCACACTTTGAATACATCATCCAAGAGAGAATGCTAGAATTGAACAGAGAAGTGGCAGGGAACACCAAAAGTGGGGAAGGAGAAGGAAGAGGCAATCTTCTAGGACAGGATTGGCTGGGAGTTGGGATTAACTTCTTCCCAATGCAGGGCAAGGATGAGTAAAGGACTTCCACTAGCCCACAGTCCCACCATGGAATTGTGCAATCCATGCCACAGGGGAACCCCTTGACCCTCCCAACCCCAGAAACTAACATGGGGAGCTGCTGGAAGATGATGGGGGAAGAACTGCTCTGAGATGGAGCTCACGCTGGGTCCTACAACCTTGTGAGCTAAGTAGCTTTGGCAAGGTGACATTTTCAAACCTCACATACTGAATGCTGTCCTGTGCCCAGTGGCACTAGGACTGAAGTCTTATGGAATTCAAGCTGTCACTGCTGGGACTGGAAAGCCAGCTGGGAATACTGCCATGGTCAGGGCTAAGAAGCAAGCAAGGCACAGGCTACAGCTGCCAGTGCTTGAAAAGGAACACTACTAGGACTGCGACTGGAATGCAAGCATAGAGTTGCGGCCAGGACTTGGTCACAAGCTGGGTGTTTGCTCCTGCAGGCAGGGCAGAGATATGAGCTAAGTGTGAGCTTTGGCCACCAGAACCAGAGGGTGAACCCCACCAAAAGTGGAGCATAGGAAGGACACACCTTTCCCATCCACCAGCTTATTCTGTGGGCACTGATGATGGCACAATTTGTTCCAGTGGTAAAGCCTGACCATAGCTGCTACTGTCCCTCATCTGAACACTCCACCTGGAACCCAAGGATCACCCCACCTCTGTCCACCAAGGCTGGTGCTGGTTCTCACCATTGGGGAACCTGAACACTAGCCAACCTAGCTCAGCTTCACCCACTAGCTGAGAAAGAGCACATTGCCCAGGGTCCTGGGGATTGCCCAGCACAATACACCATGTTAGGCAACCGAGCATGCAACAAAACCAAAACAACAATAAGAGAGAAATAAAGGAATAACAAATATATAAAACAACCAGCAAACAATTTACAACTTGACAGAAATAAAGCCTCACATATCAATAAGCTTGAATGTAAATGGATTAAATTATCTACTGGAAAGATATAGAATGGCTGAATGGATTTTTAAAAAAGAATCCAACTATGTGCTGTTTACAAGAAACTCACTTTATGAATAAAGTCACATAAACTGAAAGGAAAGAAATGGAAAAATATATTCTATACAATCAGAAACAAAAGTGGGCAGGAGTCACTATACTTATATCAGTTAAAACAGACTTTAGGTCAAGAAAAGTAGGAAAAGACAAAAAAAAGGTCATTATATAATGGTTAAAATAAAAAACAATCCAGCAAGAGGAGATACAATTTTAAATATATATATGCATTCAACATTGCAATACCCAGATTCATAAAGCAAAAATTCTTAGATATAAAGAGAGAGATAGATTGCAATATGATAATAGTGGGGGACTTTGTCTGGACACAGTGGCTCACACCTGCAATCCCAGCCATTTGGGAGGCTAAAGTGTTCATCTGTGATTGAATGAAGAAAATGTGGTAAAGGAAGGAAATCACATCATTTGCAGCAACTGGAGGCCATCATCTTAAGTGAAAGCCAGATGGAAAAAGACAAATATGTCTCACTTATATGTGGGAGCTAAAATATTTGATCACGTGGAAGTAGAGAGCAGAAAGACATATAACAGAAACTAAAAAGTATGGGAGAAAAGGGAAGATGAAGAGAAGTAGACTAAAAGGTATAAACATTCAGTAAGATAGAAGAAATAAATCAATATTTGATAGTAGAGTGACTACTCTTATCAAAAATATACTGTGCTCATATGATGGACACTCTAAATACCCTGACTTGATCACTTGTTATGGGTTTCGGTTGCATTTGGCTCTAAAACAGTCTTATTGGGAAAAGCGTTGGGGAGAGGACTTCTTCCGACATACGCATTGAGAGAGACCCCAACTAGCTAATGATCTTGTTTGTAAGAAAGAGATTTTGCTGGTTGAGTACCTGAAGGGAAAGGTGGGATGGCCTTCAGGTTATACCAGTTTATTAGCTAGCATTGCTAACCAACTATTGCAAGCTCTGAAAATAAAAGATCTTGAACCCCCAAAAACAAAATTATACACATGTAGTAAAATTACTCATGTACACTATAAGTTTGTACAAATAAAAAATTTTATTCATGAAAAATTACTCTCCTTATCCAGCAAAAGAGAAGTGTAAAGAACTTAAAAGTGCAAGGAAGCTACTGGCAGCAACAGTACAGAGATGATGTAAGTAAATACTCCCAGAATTCCTCAAGAGAATGAAAGCAGCATCAATAGCATCTACATCCATGATGCCATGAAGACCAGGCTCCCATTGCAGTTCTGAGTAGATGATAGTTGCAGAGAGAACCTATTACTGAAGTGAGTCTCCAGTGGTGGCCTTTTGCCTCTGACCTTTCATGGCTCAACCCAATCTATAAGGCAAGGGGGAAAAAATCCTGCCGAATCAGGTTACTTCAATTCACAGTAGGCATGCATGGAGCCCTTTTAACCAAGCAGACTGTTTTATCAGTATTCCCCAGTGGGACTCTAACACAAAGGAACTAGATAAAGTAGTTGTTCTTCACAAAATATAATGGAGAGACATTAAGAAAGGAGGAAGGAAGGGAGGGAGGGAGGGAGGGAAATCAGCACTTGAAATAGAAGATCCCATTTTCACTTTGAAAGTTTAGAAAGTATACACAATAGTATAGCATTCAGCCATTAAAAAGAGTGAAATCGTATATTTTGCAACAACATGGATGGAACTAAAGGCTATTATCGTCAGTGAAACAACTCAGATACAGAAAGACAAGTATCACAAGCTCTCACTTATAAGTGGGAGCTAAATAATGTGTACACATAGGCATCAAGTGTGAAAAACCAGCCAATGGAGACCTGGAGAGGTGAGGGGGTGAGAGGTAGGTGGATAATGAAAAACTGCTTGATAGGTACAATGTAGGTTGTTCTGTTGATGGATACACTAAAAACCCTGACTTCACCACCATGCAATCTATCCATGTAACAAAATTATACATGTACCTTGTAAATTTATATAGATTTTTTTTTTAAAAAAAGAAAGCTTAAAAGTACATCCATACATGAAACATGAAGATATCTAGAAGAACTTGTTCACACAAGGTGAAGTTCTGGTAAATTTCTTTTGCTTCCTCCTACCTCTTTGCCCCAAGTTTATTCACTTATTTAGAATTAAGATTTATTTCATTATCTCCCCAACCTTTATGCTATAATTTTACATATGTTACATTATTTTATATTTCATGTGTTCCTGAGTCTGTTTGATCTTTTCAATCTATTTTCTATTATTCTGATTATTCTTAATCTGTCTTCAAGGATATCGTACTTTCTACTGTCATCTACATTCCGCTGTTAAGTCCATTCAGGGATTTTTAATTTCAGATATTACTTTTTAGTTCTAGAATGTCTAAATGTTTCTTCTTCATTGCTGCTGTATCTGTGCTGAATTTTTAAGAATATTTTCATTTGTTGCAAATAGATTTTCCTTTATGTCCTCAAGGAGAGTTGCTTTAAATCTTTATTCACTATTTCTAACATCTCACTTAGAGTGTGTTTTTTCTCTTAAGAATGGGTTTTTCTGGTTCTTTGAATGTCAAGTAATTTGAGATTTTTATCTCAGACATTGTGAATATTGTTTGAAAGACGGGGTTCTTTACATTCTTCTGAAAATCATGCATCTGCTGTGTTGGAAAAGGGTTTATAACATTGGGAAAAATCCACACCAGGACGACAGCAAGGCTAGTTTACTTCCCGCAAGAAGGGTGCAACTCTCCAGCAGTCTTGCCATGAGAGCACACCTGAACAAAGGAGAAAGGGGCATTTGTAACTTTCATAACCTGATGCAATTGCCCTACACTGTGTCCAGTTTGCTTTGGCTGGAATGGGACCTCACATTCTATGCTTGACCCGATTGACTAAAAACTTGGAAATATCCTGAATAGATAAAGGGAAAGAAGTCAAGGAAGGAGAAGAAGCTAGTCAAGAGAAGGTCAGGAGGGTTTCCAAATAAGGAATGGCATGCACCAGGGTTTGGAGCTTGCCCAGTTCTGTTCAGACATGCCAGATTGAGTCAAGGTAGCTGATTTAAGACGTAGCTGATTTAGAGAATATATACATGGGTATATGTTTAGGCTAATGGTGGATAATGGCCATAGAGCAAGAGATTCTAACTCCTCCTTATAATGTAGTCTAAGATATAAACTTTGAAGAACTTCCCCATCTCTCACATGCTGTTTTAGCAAGCAATGATTTGGTTGGATTTAAACCGCAAACACAGACTCTTAGGAAACACCTTGAAGTTCAGTTTTTTAACCTTAGTGGAGTCTATCACACACACTGAAGGTTTGGCAGCTAGAAAAAGATTTAGGCTGAGTTTGCAACAGAATGCGGGTGCTTTCTCTGTCCCTGGCTCTCCAGAATGTCACTTTCACTGGCCCTAACTCTGTCCTTTGGTTCTTCAGACCAGAAAAACTGAGAATTTCCTTTCAGAATTATAGTAACATCTTGATGTTAATTTTGATCCACCCTCAGATGGAATGCTGTTAAAATATTGGTAACTCATCCTTTTTCTAAGTCTCAACTCTTCTCCAGAATCAGCCTGCTTTTCTTCATTCTCCATTAAGTTTAGGTCATTTGTATTTTATTTTGCCCCAATTTGTAGTTTTTATCAGCAGGATGGTGAGATTTAATGGGAGCTACTCAGTCATACAGGAAGGAAAAATTCAACATTCCTGATTAGGATTTATAATCACTTACTGAGTCTTTGATCTGCACAGGAACTGTGCTTTTTCACACATTATCTCATTTAGTCCTAAAGGAGTCCCAGTGAGAAGTAACTGTTTATTTACATTTTACAGGTAAGGAAAAAGAAGTGAAAAAAGGCCCCAGGTTACATTCTAATAATAAATTCAAACCTAGTGTTTTAAAGTCCAAAGTCCATATTCTTAACCTACGGCTTTAAGAAATAAAATAAGCTTTCACTTCCAAAAGGTGCCCTAAGGCACCAAAACCTGCCCTAGGCAGCCTTCTTGATCAGAAGCCAACTTTAAACTAGTTGATTGTAGGCTTAGAAATTCATTTTCTTATTCACTTCAAGTAGTGTTTCCCCAACTTGCCTTATCATACAGATCACCTGAGGGGAATTTCTGGCTACAGATAACAGACTTTCTCAATCAGTCCCCAGGGGTAGGGGCTGAAAATCTGAATATTTAACAGGCTCTCCAGATGACTCTAATGTTTCTCCAGTTTGAAAACACTTACTTAAAAAATGAGCACCTGGCACCCACACACTTTATTTGCAACTGTTTCCTGGAATAAATAATGACAATAATAAGAACTGGTAATTATCACCTAGAGCTTACCTCAGGCCAGGCAGGCACTTTTCTAAGTATTGTGTATGTACTATCTCCTTTAATCCAACAAACCTACAAGTAGTTACTGTTTTTACAAGGCGACTAAGGTGCCAGCTGCCTACAATCATACCAGTAAGTGGTGAACCACAGTTTAATTCTGCTATTTGATTCCATGACTTTTTTTTTGTTTTATTATCACAACACTATTCTCCCTCCACTTGTTCAATCTGCCATAACCACACCTGAAGAGATGTTTGAGTAAACATATGGCCATGAATCAGCATTTCCAAAAGGTCCAAGAATAAAATAAACTCAGCCTGGAAAGAGCATCTCTTCACTGCCAGAGCCCACTGAAGCTTTGGATTATGCTCTGGGCAGTTCAAAAGATCCTGCTACTTTGATTACTTTCAGCAGGAAGATTGGAGAAGAGTAGGAAAGAGCTCTGGAGAGCTCAGCCAAAAGATTCACAACATGCACCCAATTATTTTCATATCTTTTCCATAGCAGTCCATGTGCAAGGCTTCCATGTATAAACGTAGTGAGTTTATAGTCTAAGAAAGGAGGAAGACAATTAACAATAATGCCAGCTACTGCAGACGACTGATCTACTGACTATATGCAAAACTCTTAAGGTCTTTTATAGATTATGGTGTCTACCAAAGAAGTTTGAAGTGGAGACGGTCAGCTGGTTCCTTACGATAGGTTATTCTAAAAGCAAATCTTGGAGTTGCTTATTCATTAATTAGATGTTTATTAGCAAAAAAAAAATATTAAGGAAACTATTTGACTTGTGTAGATTGGAGAAGGCTTCTGTTGTCTTTCTTTTCAGATGCTCTGACCACTAATTTTGTATGAAAGTCTCATTCTAGAACAATGCAAGATTCCAGAGGCAGGATTCTGTCACCTTTATCTGAAAGAATATCTAGAGTTCATAGCAAGAAACCAGACCTTTTAAGTGCAGTCCCTAGGGATGCATATAATTATAGATCTTTTATAATTTTTATATCCTATTCATGTTATTTTAAACACAATTAACGTATATTAAATATCTTTATTTCACAATTGACAGCTCATTTCTAATATTCCTCGCATTAAGCAACGGGCTACATTTTGTGCTAATAAAAACCTATTTCTGACAGCCAGTGTGCTAATTAGAAAGCATCTGTTGTTGACGGAGCTGCGGATAACAGGAAAGCCTGTGATAGCTGCCTCTGAGTGTGGCCCCTGCTGATAGAATGTTATTTGATCCCTGGGCTACACTTTCTTAATTAGTAGACTGACCATTTCATGACCGTGCTTTCTAGATAATGCTAAAGAACTTTGAAAGTAACTACAGACATTGTAATGACAACAACTAAGAAAGTAGCAGCCACGGTCAAGTTCTGTATAGGAAGCCCATGACAGGGTCTTTGGTAGAGAGGAAACAGTTTTTGGTTTCCAGAGACCCAAGACTGGATGTGGGAGGGTCAAGAGTCACGAATCACCTTTCCTACTTTTCCTTTTCCTGCAGTCCTCCTGCCTCAGTTGTCCAGAAGTACAACTAGGAAAGAATAGAAAATATTTAGGGAGGCATTAGCCAGGAGTAGAGAGTAAGAATTGTCTAGTGCATCTGGGCTGCTACAAAACACCGTTGTCTGGTTAATTTATAAACAGCAACATTTATTTCTTACAGTTTTAGAGGCTGGGAAGTCCAAGATTAAGTCACCAGGAGATTTAGGATTCAAGGAGGGCTTGCTCTCCAATTCAAATACAGCACCTTGTTGCTGCCCTTCACTTCACCAGGTGAGAATGGTGAAATTAAAGGCAGCTCCCTTCAACCTCTTTCAAAAGGGCACTAATCCCATAAATCTAATTCTTCAGGACTTAACCTCCTCCTGAAGCCCCCCCACCTCACTCTTCACACTATCACATTGGGGATTAAGTTTCAACATGAATTTTGGCAGGACACCAACATTTCAGAGCAGGAATCATGATAGTTAGAGGTGACAGACAGCATCAGTGTCAGAGAGTAACATGAAAGCATCCTATGAACACTGAACCCCTAATTTCCCCAATCATCAGCAGAGCTACTACAGTAGCCTCAGCAGTTCTTAGACACATGGATTTGTTCTTCACAGATTATACACCATTCTGAGCCCATTTCCCACCCACCAACTCTACACTGCTGAAAGTACCGTCTCCACCACTTCCCCTTAACAACTTCCTCTCTATTCAGCCTGATCTAACACTGTTCTGTTAGATCTCTGAAAAAGCAGTAACTGGTCGTTTATATTTTCAACACACCCTTTCCTCTGCTTCCTAGTTCCTAATGATAACTAGTGACTCTGTTCATTTTTATGTTTCTACTATATGTATATTTTTTTGAGGCGGGGTCTCACTCTGTTGCCCAGGCTGGAGTACAGTGGCACAACCTTGGCCTGCTGTAACCTCAGTCTCCCAGGTTCAAGTGATCTCCCACCTCAGCCTCCTGAGTAGCTGGGACTACAAGCACAATACGCCACATCTGGCTAGTTTTTTGTTTCTCTCTCCCCCTCTCCCCCCATCTCTCTTGTAGAGATGAGGTCTCACCATGTTGCCAGGCTGGCCTCAAATTCTTGAGCTCAAGCAATCCTCCCACCTCAGCCACCCAAAGTGTCAGGATTACAGGCATGAGCTGCTTCACTCAGCCTATATTTTTCTTAAGAAAAGCTATGCTTTATTCTACATGCCTATTATAAAAAGAACTCAGTAACATGAAAATAAGGAATAAGTAAAAGTCACCATAAATCCTACAATCTAAAGAGTACCGTTAGCAAGCTTTTGTCTTATTAATATAAATACACATAAATTTATATAATGTTACATAAATGTTAACCATGTTTTATCATATAGTGGTTCTTTCCACACATTTTTTAGCTTTTTAACACAATTAAAAAATTGTTTTAACACATTTAAAAATTTAATTGTGGCTTAGTTTCAAAGTAACACATTCTAGTAGAATCATTAACATATGTACACATATCTTGTCATTGTTTTGAATGAAAACATGTATTCTTCCTTTTATCTTGCTTTTATCAATAATAAATATTAGAAATTTCTCCAAGCCAATGGTTTGTATTTCATTCATTCTTTTTAATGTCAGCATAATGTGCTATGACACAGATCGCTTGGGTTTATTCATTCTCTCTATAATGGGGATTCATAATTTTTTCTTTTTTTTTTTTTTGGTCCCTACAAACAAGGTATGAGTACTAATCTTCTTACAGATATTCTCAATATGCCAGACACTTTTATCCCTTTGACTATTTCTAGGAGTAGGATTGCTATGTTGAAGATTGTGTATTTTTATTCTAATGAATTTTGCCAAATTATGTGCCAAAAACCTTTCAGAATTCACACATCTGTTTGCCAAGTGGAAGAGTGCTCTTTTCCTCAAATCTTTAGCAGTGGGAGGTATGATAACTAATTTTTGTCATTCTAATGGGAGAAATAATCTTTCTCATGCCAAGTTTAATGAGTCTTTTCATGACCACTAGTAAAGTTTAATCTTTTTACATGTTTATTTTCCACTTGGATTTCCTTTTCTGTAAAATGTCTATTTATATCTTTTGTTTATTTAACAAGATCTTCCTTTTTATTCTGCCCCCTTGAAGGTGGTTATTGCATATTATAAGTTTAGTCTATCATATGTGCTCCACTTCTTTTTCTTTTTTTTTTTTTTTT
>NW_016107429.1:4397840-4404126 GCF_001604975.1 Cebus imitator | reverse complement strand
GCTCACTGCAACCTTCGCCTCCCAGGTTCAAGCAATTCTCCTGCCTCAGCCTTCAAGTATCTGGGAGTACAAGTGCACGCCACCAAGCCCAGCTAATTCTTGTATTCTTTATCAGAGATGGGGTTTCACCATGTTGGCCAGGATGGTCTTGATCTCTTGACCTCGTGATCCACCCATCTCAGCCTCCCAAAGTGCTGGGATTACAGGCGTGAGCCACCGCACCCAGCTTTTCTTTTTAATAAATCATTAGTGTCTTGATTTTGTATTTGCTATCACCAATTGTTTAAATGTTTGATTTGTATATAGTCTAGCACGCCTATCTTTCTCTTTGTGGCTTCTGGGTTTCTTCTTTTGCTTCAAAAATGTTCACTGTTACAAATGAAACTGCAACAAACATTCTAGACTACACCTCCGATTTTTTCCTTGGACTAAATTCCAAAAAGTTAAATTAGCAAATTACGGAGGTAGAACAATTTTAAGATTCTTAATGATGTTGCCAAATTTTTCTCGAGATAGACTGTGGTTGTGGCCTTTTAAATCTATCTAGCAGAGTGTATTAGTCCATTTTCATGTGGCTATAAAGATACTATCTAAGACTGGGTAATTTATAAAGGAGAGAGGTTTAATTGACTTACGGCTCCACACGGCTGGGAAGGCACCAGGAAAGTTACAATCATGGAAGAAGACGAAAGGGAAACCAGAAACCTCGTAGCGGCAGGAGCCAGCAGAGTAAATGGAAGAACTTGCCAAACACTTATAAAACCATCAGATCTCGTGAGAATTCACTCACTATCACGAGAACAGCATAGGGGAAACCGCCCCATAATTCAATCACTTCCCACCAGCTTACTTCCTAAACACCTGGGGATTATAACTCAAAATGAGAGTTGGGTGGGGAGACAGAGCCTAGCCATATCACAGAGTATATGAAAGCTTATTGTACAGCACTCTCCCCAGCACTCAGTATTCTTATGCTTATCATCGATGCTATATGAATATCCCTAATTATAATCATCCCTCTGTGCGCTCACATCTCTTGCTAGATTCTGAAAATCTTGACATCAGGCTGGTGGTTCATTTTTTTTCTAATGCAGCACTCTTTGTGGAATATCTTCAGTAACTTCTGGAGCAAAAGGAATTTCATTTTCCTTTGGGGCAGTTTTTACTATTGTTGATTACGAACTATACCTCACTACACCCACTAACTTTATCTTCCAAGAGAGACAGCTTTTTATCCCTTATAGTTTATAATATGGATAAATATAAACTATATTGATAGGGGTGTCTTCTTCACAAAAGACAGACAACAGTAAGCTGGAAGAAGCTTAAAAGTCTTCATTTCTTCTGGTCCCCTGCTTTCCATGGATATCTGAAAGCACAGTGTAGACAAGAGTTTATCTATCCCAGTGATTCTCAAACCTCGAATCTACCAGAATCACCTGAGGGCTCGTTAAAAGACCCAATCCCAGAGTGTCTGATTCAGTAGGTCTCGGACAGGGTTCAAGGATTTGCATTTCTAACAAGTTTCCAGGTGATATTAATGAAGCTGGTTCATTAGCAACACTTGAGACCCTATCATCTGCCAAAACCCCGCCTATTTTGGTAATAGAGACAAGTATTTAATAGGCCTCACTATGAAGTTCTATTACTTCTCTATAAAGTATCCCTCTTTTATTAGTTCTGTCCTCTGTGACAGCAAAGAACAGCTGGTCAGCACCTTCTTCATTATAACCTTTCATATCCTTGAAGACAAGTATTAAGTTTTCCTTACTCTCCTTTTCACCTATCTGAAGTCTTGATTCCCTCAGCCTTTTCTGATAATAACATATCCAACCTGCTGATCATTTTTATTGCTCTTCCCTGAAGCCCATTTTGAGTTTCTATACAACCCCGTCCCCATCTCTGTTAATATGAACAGATACGAGGGAAAAGGAATATGCTTAGATAAACCTTGCATGCATAACTTTCTGGGCTACCCAATGTCTCTGGCTAAGGTATTTTAAGTAGGTTCATGCAAGTCAGTGCTTTGTGTTTTTTTTTTTTCTTCAAAGTTGTTATTTCAAGATTATAGTTTTCTTATTTCAAAGATTATAATGTTATACAAGTGGGTGGAAAATACTAACCACTTTCTTCATATTTATTCAAATATAATCAGCTGCATCTTTAGGTACAAGAAATAGCCATTCATTGACTTATTCCACAAATATTTATTAAACATCTAGAATGTACCAGGTACTGTGAATACCATATCTAGTGGATTTGGCATTGACTTTAGACCAAGTCAACTTGCTTGGGTGCCTCTTAATAGTCTATCAGGAATGTTTCCATAACTCTGCCTACAGCATGGCTGAAGAAATGCAGTTTAGCAACCCAAAGATGATTTTGGCCTCTTCCAAATCCATCTAGAAATGAACCTAAATTATAATCAGCTTTACATTCTGCAAAGAAGCAATAATATTTTCTATAATTCAAGTTGGCCCATTAAAGATAATCCCTTCTGTTTGTCTTTGGGGGTTTTCTAAAACAGGCATATTATGTTTAATGCTGTCATAAGCAGCACTGATTAGTCGAAAAAGCTTGTGTCTGAAACATTTCTTCCCCATCAAAAAAATCAGTCAGTGACTTTCCCCATGCCCTAAACACCATTATGTATCTGAGAGAGCAAGACACTGCGTGGTAGACTACGCTGTGCATTCTCGGTGCTACGTTAACAGGTGTTCCTGTTGGTGAACAGTAAGCCAGGTAGCACTCTGCTTAGGTGGTTACTCTGTGTTGTTGTGCTCTGGCTTTGTGTGGTTTAATCCTTTGTACTACTTATTCTGTGATGAATTGAGCTTTAACCTCTAATGTCCAACAAAGTGTGAGCAAATAACAGGACCTATCTCAAATAAACAACAACAATAAAATCATCCCAAAAGATAGGAAAATGCAAATTTTATGATAGTGCAAGTCTCTTTCAAGGAAATGACAATGGAAAAGAGGGTAAAAATCTGCAGGCAATTAGGGATTGGTGGAAGGGCTTTGGCTTAACAATAGGCATCACACATCACTAGCTCATGTCAGTCAGTGGCTTCAGAAGATTTGAAGGAAAAGAGAATTGATTTCCAGGAGTCACTGTACCTCTCCAGCCCTGGAGGTCCATCTTCATTCTTTAGCCCACATGGGTGCCACAACCCTGGCTGCACAGAGCCTGGTTACAGGATCAGTTAACTTCCTTAGAGGCTGTGCTAATGCTATCCATTCTGGTATCAGTTCCATTTCTTTCAGGAGCACATGGTATATGTTCCATGGGAAAGTGAGGTAGAAAGTGAACTTAGTGGTGAGTGTTTCAACTTCATACTTTCTAAGCTACTTTTGAAACTTTTTGCAAAAATTCCAAATAAATTACCAATGAATTTGATTCAACAGTATGTTAAAGTAATAGAAAAGTGGCTGACACCCTCCCAGGTGAGCATAATGGATACGCTTCCACACCCAGGCCTGAGAAACAGCCTTGGGACACTCCCTACTTGCAGACACACCTCTGACATGACCAATGGCCTATGCCTGCCTCCCATGCCTGAGAGCCCCACGTCTTCCACCGCCATGAACACGTCTCTAGCTCACCCAACAGCCCTGTCCCCACACTCAGGGCCGGGGAAACAGTCTCATGGGCCACCTCTGGCAAACACACTTCCAGGCTGCCCATGCAGGCTTGTAATCATATTGCAGATCTGAAAAACAACCCAGCAACTACATTCCTAGTAGAACCACCCCTAGCCCTGAAGGAGACACACATGCATATTCTAGGTCTGAGAAACAACCTCAGGAGCCATCCCCATAGGAAGCATCCCCTAGGCCAGCCAAGCAGCCACACACTGGCACCTAAGGTCTGAGATAAAGGCATAATGGGCCCACCCCCCAATAGACACACCTTTAGATTGGCTGAGCAGATGAACATCAGCACTCAAGGCCAGAGAAACAGCCAGGCAGTCTCACCACGGGCAGTCATGCCTCCAAGCTGGCTGAGCAGCTGCATGCCTGAGCCTCTGGCCAGAGTAGCAGCCTTGTGACCCCAACCTAAGCAAGCCAGGCTTCAAGTTGGCTGACCCATCATGTGTACACAAATGCCTTTGACCAGAGAAACACTTTAGGAAACCAACCCCCAGCAAAGCTATGCCATTGCTGCCACAATACACTGCCTATGCCACTGAGAAACTCACAAACATTACTATCATTAATTACAGCTGAAGAAATTGCACAAAGACTATATTACTGCATCTACCTATAACAGAACCTACCTGGCCCAACTGACATGCCAAAATCTACCCATAAAAATAAGTCTTTCCCTGGAACATCTACCCCATAAAATTATCATTTTTTTATTTTTATTTTTTTGAGACAGAATGTCACTCTGTCGCCCAGGCTGGAGTACAGTGAAAAAATCTTCTCACTGCAGCCTCCACCTCCCAGGTTTAAGTAATTCTTCTACCTCAGCCCCTCGAGTAACTGGGATTATAGGTGTGAACCACCATGCCTGGCTAATTTTGTATTTTTAGTAGAGACAGAGTTACACAATGTTACCCAGACTGGCCTTGAACTCCTGACCTCAAGTGATCTATCTCCCTTGGCCTCTCAAAGTGCTGGGATTATAGACATGAGCCACCTCACCCAGCCCTACCCAATACAATTAGAAGAGGTGACTATTCAACCAGATGCACAGAAATCAACAGAGGAAGACATTAACCATTAAAAATCAAGGAAACATGACCCCTCTCCAAGGGAACACAATAATTCTTAAGTAATATACCACAATCATTAGAAAATATATAAAATGTCAGAAAAAAGAATTCAAAATAATGATCTTAAGAAGACTCATTGAGATACAAGAGAATACAGACAATTCAATGACATCAGAAAAATGATTCATTATTTAAGTGAGAAATTCAATACAGATAGATATCATTAAAAAGGAATGAAATAGGCCAGGCATGGTGGCTCATGTCTGTTATCCCAGCACTTTGGGAGGCCAAGGTGGGCGGATCATGAGATCAAGAGATCAAGACCATCCTGGCCAACATGGTGAAACCCTGTCTCTACTAAAAATATAAAAAAATTAGCTGGGTGTGGTGGCACATGCCTGTAGTCCTAGCTACTCAGGAGGCTGAGGCAGGAAAATTGCTTGAAACCAGAAAACGGAAGTTGCAGTGAGCCTGGGTCACCCCACTGCACTCCAGCCTGGTGATAGAGCAAGACTCTGTCTCAAAAAAAAAAAATAATAATGAATTAGAATTTCTAGAACTGATAATTATATGAAGGAAATAAAAAATATAATCAAGAGCTTCCACAACAGACTAGATCAAGCAGAACAAAGACTTGCTGAACTTGAAGACTTCTTTAAAATAAATCAGGCAGATAACAATGATGACAACAATAATGATGAAAAAGAAGAAGAGGAATTAAAAATTTTAAAAAATAGAGCTTACAGGATTTATGTGACACCATTAAGTGAACAAATATTTGCATTATGAGTGTTAGAAGAAGAAGAAAAGAAAAATATGTAGAAAATATATTAAATTTGAAAATTGCTGAAAACTTCCCAAGTCTTGGGAGAGAGATGAACATCCATCTTCAGGAAGCTCAAATGTTCTCCACATAGATTTAACTCATAAAGGTCCTCTCTAAGACACACTTTAGTCAAATTGTAAATAGTCAAAGGCAAAGAATTCTAAAAACAACAAAAGAAAGGCATCAAGTCGCATATATGGGACTGTCTATCAGAACAACACCAGATTTTTCACATGAAACCTTTCAGACCAGGAGAGAATAGAATGACATATTTAAGGCACTGGTAGAAAATACTGCCAGCCAAGAATCTCGTACCCAGCAAAGCTATTCTTCAGAAATGAAGAGAAACAAAATATTTCACAGAGAAGCATAAACTAACCATTAGACTGGTGTTACAAAAATGCTCAAGGGATATCTTACATCTGGAGGTGAAAAGACAATAACCACCATCATGAAAACATGCAAAGTTATAAAAAATCAATGGCAGAGCTGATACATAAAGGAGAAAGAGAAAGGAATCATATCTTTTCACTACAGAAAAATATCCAAAAGCAAAAATAAACAATAAGAAACAAGGAACAAAGTGTATGCAAACAACCAGAAAACAATGAATAAAATAAAATAAGGCAATCGATAAAATGAGTGAGCTCCCGCCTATCAATAATTACCTTGGATATGTATATGGACTAAATTCTCCAATTAAAAGATAAACACTGGCTGAATTAAAAAAAACAAAAAA